>NW_007731326.1:62230-63035 GCF_000696425.1 Galeopterus variegatus | reverse complement strand
TCATACTTTTACTTCTGAAAGTGTGATCCAGAGCCCAAGTGATGCCTATTAAATTATCTCCAGGTAATTTGTTGGTTTTAGGAAGACAGAACCACAGTTTTAACACAAATATCCTAATATGAGTCACTATGCTAAGTTCTAGGTATGCTGATAAAACAAACATAGTCACTGCCTGTACTCAGCACATACCCTATGGCATAGAACACATTTTTTACTACTATTATGTTATATTGTATCTTCATGTCATGGAAAATGCATCAATGCTTTAAATGTAGCTCATTGAAATAAAAAAATGTGAACAGCTTTTTTGAGGTATAAATAATATCAACAAACTGCTCATACTTAAATTATATAATATAAAAGTTTTGACACACACGTATGTGAAAACATCACCATAGTGAATATAATATGCAAGTTTCACGTGCCCAAATCATTCAGATTTCCTGCATCATCTTTGAGATTTCTACCTTTTGTTCTGTCTGTCCTCTTCTCTCCCAGACAACTACTGATATCTGTTGCTGTAGATTTGCTTGCATGTTCTAGAATTNTGTATAATTGTATCACATTTTTTGTTCATTTATTCATCAATTTACTGACATTGGGTTCTTTCTTTTTTCTTTTCTCTTTTTTTCCTTTTCTTTCTTTTTGCTATTACAGATAATGCTGCTATGAACATTTATGTTCAAGTTTTTGTGTGGGTATAGATTTTTTCAATTCTCTTTGTTATATATCTGAGTGAAATTGCTGGGCCATACGGAAACCCTGTGTTTAACTTTTGGGAGGACTGCTTAAGAGTTTTCCAAAT
>NW_007731326.1:58171-60426 GCF_000696425.1 Galeopterus variegatus | reverse complement strand
GGCAGTGGAATTGCTGGATCGTATGGTAGTTCTATCTGTAGTTGTTTGAGGAACCTCCATACTGTTTTCCATAACAGATGCACTAACTTACAGTCCCACTGACAACATAGAAGCGTTTCCCTTTCTCTGCATTCTTGTCAGCATTTGTTATTGTCTTTCTTTTTGATAATAGCCATTCTAACTGGAGTGTGATGATATTGCAATGTGGTTTTGATTTGCATTTCCCTGATGCTTAGTGATAGTGAGCATTTTTTCATGTGTCTATTGGCCACTTGTATATCTTCCTTTGAGAAATGCCTATTCAGCAGGACTATTTTTAACTGGGTTACTTTTTTTTTTTTTTTTACTCTTAAGTTGTTTGAGTGTATTGTATATTCTGGATATTAGTCCTTTGTCAGATGCAAAGTTTGTCAACATTTTCTCCTATTCTGTAGGCTGTCTTTTCTCTCTGTTAATTATTTGTTTTGCTCCACAGCAGCTTTTTAATTTGATAAAATCCCATTTGTTTATTTTTGTTGTTGTTGACTGTGCTTTGTGCTTTTGGATTCATATTTATAAAGATTTTGCCTAGTTCTACTTCCCGAATTGTTTCCTCTGTTTTCTTTTAGTAGTTTTATAGTTTCAGGTCATATATTTAAGTCTTTGAGTCAATTTGGGTTGATTTTGGTATATGGTGAGATGTACAGGTCTATTTTCATTCTTCAACATATGATGTCCTATTTTCTCAGTACCATTTATTAAACGGCCAGTCTTTCCCCAATGTATGTTCCTACTGACTTTGTCAAAGATTAATTGGCTGTAAGTGTGTGGGTTGATTTCTGGGTTCTTTATTTTGTTCCATTGTTCTGAGTATCTATTTTTATGCCAGTACCATGTTGTTTTGGTTATTATAGCATTACAGTATAATTTGAAGTCAGGTAGTGTCATGTCTCTGGCTTTATTTTTTTAGCTCAGGATTTCTTTGGCTATTTGGTGTATTTTGTTATTACATATCAATGTTAGGATTGTTTTTACCATTTCTACGAAGAATGTCATTGGTATTTTCAGGGGGATTGCATTGAATCTGTGGATCACTTTGGGTAGTATGGACATTTTCACAATGTTAATTCTACAAATCCAAAAGCATGGAATGTCTTTCCATCCTTTGGTGTCCACTTTAATTTCTTTCAACAGTGATTTGTAATTTTCATTGTAGAGATCTTTTACCTCCTTGGTTAAACTTATTCCTAGGTATTATTATTGTTTTTTAATTTATTTTTGGTGACTATTGTAAATGGTGTAGCTTTCTTGATTTCTTTTTCTGCTAGTTTGTTGTTGGAGTATAAAAATACTACTGGTTTTTTCATGTTGATTTTGTATCCTGCAACTTTACTGATATCATTTATCAATTCTAAGAGATTTTTTGCAAAGTCTTTATTTAGGTTTTTCTATATATACAATCATGTCATCTGCAAACAGGGACAATTTGACTTTGTCTTTTCCAATCTGGTTGCCCTTAATTTCTTTCTCTTTCCTGATTGCTGTAACTAGTACTTCCCATACTATGGTAAACAGGACTGGTGAGAGTGGTCACACTTGTCTTATTCCTGTTCTTAAGGGAAAAGCTTTCAGCTTCTCCCCATTCATTATGATATTGGTGGTGGGTTTGTTATATATGGCTTGTAATGTGCTGAGATACTTTTCTTCTATACCTAATTTACCNAACAATACATTGAACTTTCAGAAGGAGAGAACAAATATTTCTAAACCCATGCTTTAATTCTATGTTATAGCTTGTGTAAGAGGTTCATATGGAGAATGGCTGATATTTAAAAAATAGTGGTCATTTCTTCATGGCTTGAGTCTGTTTCTTATTGGCATCAGTGAGATAAACAGGTCTACATCTTGACATATAACTCAATTTGTAAGGTTTTTTTTTTTTTTATGTTGTAAGCATAAGACCTACCATATACCTGAACAGGAAAATATCTGACTATGAGCTTTAAACACATGTACACACATATCAGCATCAGATAGATTTGGATTTGCAAACAATTTACCATAATATGAATCAATGAAAGCAGGATTCCATGTTCCTTTTAACTGTAGAGCCTTGAAACATGTCTGGCTTATTAACACTGAAGGAACACTTATTAAATCTGATGAATTCATATTTACTTTATATACTATTTGTGGAAAAAAATGAAATACTTATGGAATTGTTTAAAAAATAGTGTAGCATCATAATCTACAACTTCTCTGATGGTTAAATGTTA
>NW_007731326.1:54650-56438 GCF_000696425.1 Galeopterus variegatus | reverse complement strand
ATTTTTCCACATCCTCACCAACATTTGTTATTGTCTGTCTTTTTTCCTTTAGAGCCATTGGACTAAATATGAAATGGTATTTCATTGTGGTTTTCATTTACATTTCCTCACTAACTAATAAAGATACTTTCATATGCTTTTTGACTATTTGTACCTATTAGGAAAAATACATATTCAAATTTTTTGTCCATTTTTTTTAAATTTTAAAAAAAAATTTATTTTTTAATTGACACCTATCAATTATACATATTTATGGGATATAGAGTTACATATTAATACACATATGAAATGTGTGATGATAAAATCAGGATAATTAGCATTGTTGTCATTACAAAATTTATTATTTATTTGTGGTAAGAGTGTTTGAGTTTCTTTTTAATTGAAACATAATTAATTATACATATCTGTGGGGTATAGCATTGAATATCCATACCTGTGTGTATGTGATGCTCAGATCAGGATAATTAGTATATTCAGCATTACACAACACAATCATTTTTGTGTGTGTGTGGCCCTTTACCAGTATTTTGCTAAATCCCCCTTTCTGACCTCTGGTGGTCTCAGTTCTGTTCTCTCCTTTTGAAAGTTCAAAAAATTATTGTGATCATTGTATCTTTCTTTTTTTTTAAATTTATTTGTTTATTTTTTAAGCTCCCACTTATTAATGAGGACATGTGGTATTTCTCTTTCTATGCCTGGCTTCTTTCACTTAACATAATGTTCTCCAAGTTCATCCATGTTGCTGCAAATTGAAGAATTTCATTCTTTTTTATGGCCGAGTAGTANTCTTTGAAAAATGTCTATTCATCTTCTTTGAAAAATGTCTATTCATCTCCTTTGCCCATTTTTTAATTGGGAGATTTGGTTTTTTACTATATAGTTGTTTGAGTTCTTTACATATTCTGGAATTAATCCCTTGTCAGATGGATAGCTTGCAAATATTTTCTCCCATTCTGTAGGTTGTCTTTCTGCTCTATTGATTGTTTCCTCTACTGTGCAGAAGCTTTTTAGTTTGATATAATCCCATTTGTTATTTTTTCTTTTGTTGCTTGTGTTTTGGGGGTTTTATTCATAAAGTCTTTGCTGCACTCCCATGTTCATCGCAGCTCTGTTTACAATAGCCAAAATATGGAACCAACCTAAGTGTCCACCGATGGATGACTAGAGAAGGAAAATATGGTATGTATACATAATAGAATACCATTCAGTCATAAAAAAGAATGAAATTCTGCCATTTGCAGTAACGTGGATGAGTATGGAGAAAATTATGTTAAGTGAAATAAGCCAGGCAAGGGAAGAGTAATACTGCATATTCTCAATCATAACTGGGTGCTAAGAAGGGAAGAAAGGAAAGGAAGGAAGGGAGGAAGGACAGAAAACAACAATACATTGAACTTTCAGAAGGAGAGAACAAATATTTCTAAACCCATGCTTTAATTCTATGTTATAGCTTGTGTAAGAGGTTCATATGGAGAATGGCTGATATTTAAAGAATAGTGGTCATTTCTTCATGGCTTGAGTCTGTTTCTTATTGGCATCAGTGAGATAAACAGGTCTACATCTTGACATATAACTCAATTTGTAAGGTTTTTTTTTTTTTTTTTTTTTTATGTTGTAAGCATAAGACCTACCATATACCTGAACAGGAAAATATCTGCACTCTGAGCTTTAAACACATGTACACACATATCAGCATCAGATAGATTTGGATTTGCAAACAATTTACCATAATATGAATCAATGAAAGCAGGATTCCATGTTCCTTTTAACTGTAGAGCCTTGAAACAT
>NW_007731326.1:49605-54056 GCF_000696425.1 Galeopterus variegatus | reverse complement strand
AAGTACTCTCTAATTTCCCTGTGATTTTTCTTTTTATCCATTGTTTATTTAGGAGCGAGTTATTTAATTTCCACACATTTGTGAATTGTCTAAATTTCCTTCTGTTATTTTGGTCAGAGAACATATTTTCTATGATCTTAGTCATTTAAAACATATTAAGACTTGTTTTGCAGCCAAAAATAAAATAAACTAAAATAAAGAAGCTTTCTAGTTTGACATAATCCCATTTGTTAATTTTTCTTTTGTTGCCTGTGCTTCTGGCGTCTTATTCATAAAGCCTTTGCCCAGTCAGTGCTACTTCCTGAAATGTTTCCCCTATGTTTTCTTCTAGTAGTTTTATAATTTACAGTCTTATATATGTCTTTAATCCATTTTGAATTGATTTTGGTATATGGCAAGTGGTACATATGGATGTCCAGTTTTCCCAGTACCACTTACTTGGCCAGTCTTTCCCCAATGTATGTTCCTACTGACTTTGTCAAAGATTAATTGGCTGTAAGTGTGTGGGTTGATTTCTGGGTTCTTTATTTTGTTCCATTGTTCTGAGTATCTATTTTTATGCCAGTACCATGTTGTTTTGGTTATTATAGCATTACAGTATAATTTGAAGTCAGGTAGTGTTATGTCTCTGGCTTTATTTTTTTAGCTCAGGATTTCTTTGGCTATTTGGTGTATTTTGTTATTACATATCAATGTTAGGATTGTTTTTACCATTTCTACGAAGAATGTCATTGGTATTTTCAGGGGGATTGCATTGAATCTGTGGATCACTTTGGGTAGTATGGACATTTTCACAATGTTAATTCTACAAATCCAAAAGCATGGAATGTCTTTCCATCCTTTGGTGTCCACTTTAATTTCTTTCAACAGTGATTTGTAATTTTCATTGTAGAGATCTTTTACCTCCTTGGTTAAACTTATTCCTAGGTATTATTATTGTTTTTTAATTTATTTTTGGTGACTATTGTAAATGGTGTAGCTTTCTTGATTTCTTTTTCTGCTAGTTTGTTGTTGGAGTATAAAAATACTACTGGTTTTTTCATGTTGATTTTGTATCCTGCAACTTTACTGATATCATTTATCAATTCTAAGAGATTTTTTGCAAAGTCTTTATTTAGGTTTTTCTATATATACAATCATGTCATCTGCAAACAGGGACAATTTGACTTTGTCTTTTCCAATCTGGTTGCCCTTAATTTCTTTCTCTTTCCTGATTGCTGTAACTAGTACTTCCCATACTATGGTAAACAGGACTGGTGAGAGTGGTCACACTTGTCTTATTCCTGTTCTTAAGGGAAAAGCTTTCAGCTTCTCCCCATTCATTATGATATTGGTGGTGGGTTTGTTATATATGGCTTGTAATGTGCTGAGATACTTTTCTTCTATACCTAATTTACCAAAAGTCTTTATCATAAAGTGATACTAAATTTTGTTAAATGTTTTTTCTGTATCTGGTGAAATACTCATATTGATTTTCTCATTGATTTTGTTGGTGTGGTCTATCACATTTATCAACTTGTGTATTTTGAACCATCCCTGGATCCTTGGAAAGAATTCCACTTGATCATGGTGTATAATTTTTTTTTTGATGGGTTGCATTTTGTTTGCTAATATTTCATCAAGGATTTTTGCGACTATGTTTATCAGAGATATTGACCTGTAGTTTTCTTTTCTTGTTGCATTTTTGTCTGGTTAGGTATCAAGGTGACACTGGCCTCATGAAATCAGTTTGGGAGAATAGCCTCTGTTTCAATTTTTTGCAATAGTTTGAAGAGAATTGGTATTAATTCCTCTTTAAATATTTGGTAGAATTCAGTAGTAAAGCCATATAGTCCTGGACTTTTCATTGTTGGTAGACTGCTGATTACTGCCTCAATCATATTGCTTGCTATTGGTCTGTTCAGGTTTTCTGTGTCTTCTTAGTATAATCTTGGTAGTGTGTATTCAGAAATTTATCCATTTCCTCCAGGATTTCAAATTTGTTGGCAAATATTTGCTTGTAATAGTCTCTAATGATTCTATGGTATTGGTTGTAATGTCTATTTTTTCGTTTCTGATTTTTGTTATTTGTTTTTTCTCTCTGCCTTGTTTGGATAGTCTAGTTGGATTTTTAGATAGCCTAGCTGGATTTTTGTCTGCCTGGATTATTTCAAAAAGACCATCTTCAAAATTCTTCTTCTTCTTTTTTTTTTTGCTTGCTCTAAGCTTCTGCTTAAACTCCAGGAGTTCAGCTACATTCTTTTTTAAGGTATTAATTTCTTTGTAAATTTCCTCTTTCATATCCTGGACACTTTTTCTCATTTCATTGTTCAAGAAAACTGAGTTTTCTTGTATCTTATGGAATTTTCTTGTTTCTTATTGAGATTGTTGCTCACAGTTACTTTTCAATCATTTTAAGGTTTTCCTGCTCTATGGGGTCTGGTACTTCAGAATTATAGTTTTCCTTTGGTGGTGTCATATTTTCTTGTTTTCTGATGTTTCTGGTATCTCTATATTGATGTCAGGTCATCTGATAGAGCAGTTGCTTTTTTCATTTCTCTGGAGTGGACTTTGAGGAGAGAGTCTTCCTCCTGTAGATGTATTCTATATCAACCACTGAGTAGATATTGATGTCAGGTCATCTGATAGAGCAGTTGCTTTTTTCATTTCTCTGGAGTGGACTTTGACGAGAGAGTCTTCCTCCTGTAGATGTATTCTATATCAACCACTGAGTAGAGTGTTTTAGTGTTGGTTCCAGGTAGATTCAATAGTGTATGTAGTCTCTGTGTGGATACTTCAGCCATATTCAGTGTTGGAGTTGTGTTTCAGTGCTTCCGTGGCCTAGGTACTGGGACACTTTTTGGCTCCTTGCTGAATTTAGCAACAATTTGTTGGGTCAGTGAGGATGTGGGCGAGCTCTGAAATTCTTGGGATAAGTGCCTGTGTGCCCTATTGTTCCTTTGTGGGGTGGGTGTCACTGGGCAGGCTTGTTGGCATCATGACAAGCATCTTGTGACCCTGGTAGGTGCACTGATGTATACTGGAGCTCTTCAGTTTGAATGGGTAACTCTGGGCTCAGTTTCTCTTTCTTTGTTTCATACAGACAAAGGTTCTTCCTGGGTCCATGATTCCCTCAGTTGGAGGATGGGTTGGTGGTGATTGGGAATTTTCTTTCTTACTCTATTTGGGTGTACTGAGTTTCTGCACTCTTGGAATGTTTGTATTTGTCCCTCCCTGGATCAAGGCACTTGTGTGGACTACACACATACCTCCCACCCACAGTTGTGCTACCACATGTGGCACTGTAATTCCTTCAGTGGGTCGGGCCACTGGGTCATGGGTCTGCACTCATATACCTCTTTCCTTGGGCTCCACTGGTGACTCTCCTTGTGTCAATGTAGTTGAGTGGTCAGTAGGCAGCCTGTATGGCAGTCATGGCTGCTGCTGCGACAGTGAGCTGACCTTGTGGTAGCAATGGCTGTGGCAGTGGCTATGGTGAAGCACCCACGCAGAAGCAGTGTCTCCAGCAGTAGCAGGGACTGTCCATGGTGGCTCCTAAAGTCCACAGGCCTGTTCCTGTCATTGGCCTTTTTTGTCCATTTTTAAATTGGGTTGTCTTTTTATTGCTGAGTTTTAAGGTTTCTTTATATATTCTGGATTCTTGACCATTATTATTTATATGATTTGCAAATATTGTCTCCCATTCTATTACTCTTCACTATTTTGATAGTGTCCTTTAAAATACAAAAGTTTTATATTTTGATTCAATCCAATTTAACTATTGTTTCTTTGGTTGCTTGATTTTTTTTGGTATCATAGCTAAGAAACCATTGCCTTATCTGAGATTAGATGATTTACACCTATGTTTTTGTTAAGAATTTTATAGTTTTACCTGTTGCAATTATTGTCTTTGATACATTTTGAGATCATTTTTGTATATGCTGTAGGTTTGGGCTCCAAATTCATTCTTTTGTATATGAATATCTTGTTGTCTCAGCATCATTTATTAAAAAGACTATTATCACTCCTTTGAATTGTTTTCTCACATTTCTTGAAAATTCATTTACCGTAAATGCCAGGGTTTATTTCTGGACTTTTTATTCTATTCCCATTGGTCTCTATGTGTATCCTATGACAACGCCACACATGCTTAAGGGAAATATGACTCTAACTTTGTTTTTTTCTTTTCAAGATTCTTTTGACATTTCTGGATCCCTTACATTTCCAGAGGACTGTCAGATCACCTTGTTAATTTCTATGAAATTGGCAGCTGAGATTTTTTTTTTTTTTTTCCTTTTTGTCATTTTTCGCGCCTGTACCGGACCAGGACTGGCAACGGGATTGCAACCCTCGGTGTTGCTCCCACACCTCGCTCAGCCAGTGAGCGGGAACCGGTCTGTATGTGGGATCCAAACCCTCGGCGGGAGCGCCACCACGCTCCCAAGCGGCGCACTGTAGCAGTGCGCCACCGG
>NW_007731326.1:39700-49595 GCF_000696425.1 Galeopterus variegatus | reverse complement strand
TAGTGATTTGATATTTGTATATATTGTGAAATGATTCTATGTTCAAGCTGATTAACAGATTCGCCTCACATTCTTTTTTTTTTTCCTTTTTGTCTTTTTTCGTGTCCGGCAATGGATCGCAACCCTCAGTGTCGCGCCTGTACCGGACCAGGACTGGCAACGGGATTGCAACCCTCGGTGTTGCTCCCACACCTCGCTCAGCCAGTGAGCGGGAACCGGTCTGTATGTGGGATCCAAACCCTCGGCGGGAGCGCCACCACGCTCCCAAGCGGCGCACTGTAGCAGTGCGCCACCGGGCCGGCCCGTAGCTGAGATTTTGATAGAAATTATATTGAACCTGTAGAACAATTAGGAGAGTATTGCCATTTTAATAATTTTAAGTCTTCCAATCCGAGAACTTCAAATGTCTTTACATTTATTTAGTTTTTCTTTAATTTCTTATGATAGGTTTTATAATTTTTCTTCTTGTTTTCCAATGTGAATGCCTTACTTCTTCTATTTTTAAACTTAATTCTACTTAATGTTCTCTGAATTTTCTGTATCTGTGATTTGGTGTCTGTCATTACTTTTGGAAAATTTTCAGCTTATTATTACTTCAAAATTTCTTCTAATCCATTCTCTCTTTTTTCTCTTTCTGGTATTCCAATTAGGCATATTTTATACCATTTCAAATAATCTTTCTTTGTTTTTTTTTTCTTTGCATTTCAGTTTGGAAAGTTGTCACCGACCTCTTTTCAAGATCACTGATTTTTTCTCTGAATACATTGGTTCTACTGAGAGACTCATTTAAGGCATTCTTCATTTCTTATAATGTTTTTAATTTCTAGCATTTCTTTTTGATTCTGAGAACTGCAATTTATCTGTTTTTTATCTGTTCTTATATACTGTCTACGTTGTTCATTTGAAGCCTTTATATATCTATTATTGTTATTTTAAGTTTCCTCCCTCATAATCCCAACATCTGTGTCATATCTGAGTCTGGTCTTCAGATGGTGGGTTTTTCTTCTTTGTTTATTTGGATTGTTTTTTTTTTTTTTGCATTTCAGTTTGGAAAGTTGTCACCAACCTCTTTTCAAGATCACTGATTTTTTCTCTGAATACATTGGTTCTACAGAGAGACTCATTTAAGGCATTCTTCATTTCTTATAATGTTTTTAATTTCTAGCATTTCTTTTTGATTCTGAGAACTGCAATTTATCTGTTTTTTATCTGTTCTTATATACTGTCTACGTTGTTCATTTGAAGCCTTTATCTATCTATTATTGTTATTTTAAGTTTCCTCCCTCATAATCCCAACATCTGTGTCATATCTGAGTCTGGTCTTCAGATGGTGGGTTTTTCTTCTTTGTTTATTTGGATTGTTTTTTTTTTTTCCCTTTTGACAGGCCTGTGTCTTATGGCTATGACCTTGACAAGTGTTTCTCTGGTTGAAGAACCTTTTTTCCCTCTCTGTCCTTTACTTTCTTCTCTGGCTGCAGTGTTCCCAGATGATTTTACTGAAGCCCTGACCCTTGTTGACCTCGTTCTTGGCCCCATTACGNCCACGCTCCCAAGCGGCGCACTGTAGCAGTGCGCCACCGGGCCGGCCCGTAGCTGAGATTTTGATAGAAATTATATTGAACCTGTAGAACAATTAGGAGAGTATTGCCATTTTAATAATTTTAAGTCTTCCAATCCGAGAACTTCAAATGTCTTTACATTTATTTAGTTTTTCTTTAATTTCTTATGATAGGTTTTATAATTTTTCTTCTTGTTTTCCAATGTGAATGCCTTACTTCTTCTATTTTTAAACTTAATTCTACTTAATGTTCTCTGAATTTTCTGTATCTGTGATTTGGTGTCTGTCATTACTTTTGGAAAATTTTCAGCTTATTATTACTTCAAAATTTCTTCTAATCCATTCTCTCTTTTTTCTCTTTCTGGTATTCCAATTAGGCATATTTTATACCATTTCAAATAATCTTTCTTTGTTTTTTTTTTCTTTGCATTTCAGTTTGGAAAGTTGTCACCAACCTCTTTTCAAGATCACTGATTTTTTCTCTGAATACATTGGTTCTACAGAGAGACTCATTTAAGGCATTCTTCATTTCTTATAATGTTTTTAATTTCTAGCATTTCTTTTTGATTCTGAGAACTGCAATTTATCTGTTCTTTATCTGTTCTTATATACTGTCTACGTTGTTCATTTGAAGCCTTTATATATCTATTATTGTTATTTTAAGTTTCCTCCCTCATAATCCCAACATCTGTGTCATATCTGAGTCTGGTCTTCAGATGGTGGGTTTTTCTTCTTTGTTTATTTGGATTGGTTTTTTTTTCCCTTTTGACAGGCCTGTGTCTTATGGCTATGACCTTGACAAGTGTTTCTCTGGTGGAAGAACCTTTTTTCCCTCTCTGTCCTTTACTTTCTTCTCTGGCTGCAGTGTTCCCAGATGAGTTTTTTTTTCCCTTTTGACAGGCCTGTGTCTTATGGCTATGACCTTGACAAGTGTTTCTCTGGTTGAAGAACCTTTTTTCCCTCTCTGTCCTTTACTTTCTTCTCTGGCTGCAGTGTTCCCAGATGATTTTACTGAAGCCCTGACCCTTGTTGACCTCGTTCTTGGCCCCATTACGTGAGACAGAGAAAGGCTGGAGGGGTCTAGAGTGGGATTAGGTTCCACAAAAGCAGGTTTTTTGCTTATTTGTTTGTTTTTGTTTTTCTGAAAGTCAAACCTTTGTAATGTAGAAACTTCTGGGTGTATTTCACAATGATTAATCTTCCTTTTTCCTTGCCAGAGCTGGAAGGAAGATATTTCTTGGGGCGGGGGGTGGGAGGAGGATATATCTCAGACTTTTATCACAAAAATTTATTGGGGTTTCTGGAGGTAAAGCTCACAAAACAGTGGGCTCCCCTAAATCTGTGGTCCCCGGGACTTTTAAAACCTCTTATGCTATACCACACTCATTGTCCAGCTATTTGTCAAAATTCCCACTACTGTGTTTCTTCCATTTAAGTTTTGTTGACCTAATCAAAGGCTTCTGTTCCATGTAAGTAAACTTAAGCTGTGTCTTTATAAATTTGTCTACCTTTCTAGATTTGAAGGTGGTGAATTGCCCTGCAGCCTGAGTTTCAGATTGGACCAAAAAAAGTCATTGATTTTCAGGTTGTTCATATTTTTCTCATTCTACAGATGAGAGTGAGGATTCCAAGTGCGTTACATGCTGGACAGAAATTGAAAGTCCACCCCACTCCTTTTTGTTCATGTGCACTGGCTCCTCTTTCTCTTTCAGGTATCTAAATGTTGGATTGCCCTGTCAGGACTTTTGTTCTTTTATGTTCTCTATCCACACTGAATGCTTAAGTGAAGTCTTACAAACTTATGGCTTTAATATCACTTAAACATTCATGATTTCCAAACTTGTATCTTTAATCTTGAAATCTCCACTGAACCCCAGACTTGTATACTAAACAACCTCTTGTCTTCTTTACGCACAATTTCACATGTCTATCTGTGTGGGGGGCAGGGAAAGGTTGGTTGTGAAATTATCAGTGGAACTATATATAGAATCTGCAGTTTAAGAAGATGAAAGAATTTAGTTTATGTTAAAAGTAGGACATACATAGAGACACTGACTCTGGAGACATGCTGTCAGTCAATGCTCATGCCCTAAATACGGCTAGCTTCAACAAATATTTATCAAAAGAATAAAAAATAATTTGTTCTAAATTCATGGCTAGATATATAAATGGATAATGACTTTTCATTCACATAAATTTCATAATATTTGTTAGTTATATAAGTATATTGAGATTAAATCTTCATTTCAATTTTATTAGAATTTAATTTGTTTTTATATGCTACTTACATATGATACCTTCTGAATAAAAATGTTTCAGTATCTTAATCCTCCAAAAATAATGTGAAGAAATTTCTGTCTGAAACATTTTAATTTTGTTTTTCTTTAAAAAATAATTGCTAGGGTCACAGTGGGACGTTGTGTCAAGAATGACAACTTATTCCTGAAGAAACTCTAAGACTTTGGTTAGAAACAAGAGAAATACAATGGTCTATGAGGAAATGAGAAAACGAAATTAGTAGCCTACTGCATTGCAAACTTTTGAAATCCATTTGTTTCAAGTGAACCAATATACATTTTTGGAGTACAGCATGTTCTTTTCTGTTATTTTTAGCAAAATGGATTCCTTGCTGTGATAAGTAGAGCAATTGTTAATTTCAGCTCAAAATGGATTCTACCAAAGCAGTAGGTCTATTCTCATTTAAGCTGTTGAACAGTTATTCAGTGCTATAAATAGTCTAAAATATTATGCTAAATATTTTTCTTTTTAAAAAAGTTATTAAAATATTTGAAATAACATTGTTTTCTACTATACTTTGTATGTTTCTGATTTGATCCTCACAAGAACACATCAATGGAGGGATTACAAGCCCCATTTTACTGCCCCATAAATTCAGTATCAGAGAGGTTATCTTACCCCAGACATGTTGATACTATGTTCCAAGCTAACTTTGTATGTTTCTGATTTGATCCTCACAAGAACACATCAATGGAGGGATTACAAGCCCCATTTTACTGCCACATAAATTCAGTATCAGAGAGGTTATCTTACCCCAGACATGTTGATACTATGTTCCAAGCTAATATTTGACCTACGGTCTCAGTGATTCTAAAGTTTTTGCTCTTTCTATAATATTCAATGCCTCTTACTTATTGATATTTTTATGCATTTATGTGCAGGTTCAGCCTGAGGCGCACCTGCATATACAATATTAGCATGAATTCAATACTATGATACCAATTAAGACAGCCATATAATTTATTGTCCAAATATGGACACTTCTGAATGTAAAAGTGATGGGATTAATTGTGCCATGGCAATAGGTGTCAATTAAGACTTCTCTGATTATATTGAAACATATATTTACCCTAAATTAGAATTCTAATGTAATGAATTATATTATTAATCAAGAAGAATATGATATGATGGAATGAACACTATACTTAGTTACGTCTACTATTCCTAGATCTAACAATTTTTGGTAGTATAAAACTTAGGCAAGATGTGTGTTCTCTGTAAAATCAGGGAAACAGATAATCTCTTAGATGGTAGTTTTGTATATAGAGGTGTTATTTTTCTGATAGATTCTATAAAGCATCCTTTTATCAATTGTTTGTTATGTGAGAGGAACAGCGTTAAGTGCCGAGACATGAAATATTTTAGATGCTAAACAATTCTGGAAATGTTTTCTTTAGCAAACAGGCCTAAACCAAAGATCAAAGTTTGATACTGAATACGGTTTTAATCCAGTGATGACTGCATTGATTAACTCTAGCTGAAGATGATTTTTGGACAATAATAAAGCAAAACATTGTATCATGTAGTGGTTATAAGCCATTCTATTAAGGTAGTTTTATCTGGCAAATTGGAAGAATATTTGTTTAAAGGTCCTATACTGCATGTTTCACAAAATCTAACAGTTTTATTGCAAAGCATCTCAGATCTAAGTTGACTGTTCAAGAACACATGACGTCTCAAATGTGAAGAAATCACCTTTAAAATGATGATGTTATTAAATACTCTTTCTACACACATCCTTTTTATCAATAAATAGGAAAACTTCATTTATTAGACTTAGTAAAATGTAATTTGATTTTATGGTACCAACTATAAAAATAACTTTCCAGAGAATCGGAAGTTGCTAAGAATATTCTTAATCTTCCTTCAGTACCCTATTGAAATAAGAAATAAAAAAGAAAAGATAGCGGGTAATAATATAAGCACAAATAAGTATTGGTGGATTTTTCTGAGAATGCAAAACACTTCACTTAAATATTCTTTCTAGTTTGCCTTGTAGTTTACAAATTCTGCTTTTTTTTTTTTTCGTTACCAGTAAGGGGATCGTTACCAGTAAGGGGATCGCAACCAGTATACATGTAGTCATAGGATTTTGAAAATCAGCGAGTGAGCGCACCGGCCAGTCCTATATAGGATCCAAACCCACGGCAGGAGCGTTGCTGCACTCCCAGTGCTGCACACTCCCGAGTGCGCCACGGGGCTGGCCCCAAATTCTGCTTTTAAATAAATCCCAACCTAAGTTATATTTGTAATCAGCATGTAGTAAGTACCATACATACGGTTTAAATATCATACATATAGCCTCTCAAAACTTATTTTCAGTACATAATTAATTGCAAACTCAGAGATCATCTGAAAAAAATGCCAGCTCTTCCAACCACAAAGATCTATTTCTACTCTACCAGCATCACAGAGGGAGTATGAGATACCACTCTTTTCTTTTTGTCTGTAAGTGGTACAGTTAATGTACAGCTTTTCTTTTGCTGTGATCTCTAAGATACAATTTCACAGATGACACCCCCAAAAGTTTCCGAGATATATTCTGCCAGGGTTATAGTACTTTACAGAACACAACTCATTTCCAAAATAAAATATTTCATGAAAATTCTCTTTCAAGTAGTAATGTTTCACAAAATCTAACAGTTTTATTGCAAGGCATCTCAGATCTAAGTTGAATGTTCAAGAACACATGACGTCTCAAATGTGAAGAAATCACCTTTAAAATGATGATGTTATTAAATACTCTTTCTACGCACATCCTTTTTATCAATAAATAGGAAAACTTCATTTATCAGACTTAGTAAAATGTAATTTGATTTTATGGTACCAACTATAAAAATAACTTTCCAGAGAATCGGAAGTTGCTAAGAATATTCTTAATCTTCCTTCAGTACCCTATTGAAATAAGAAATAAAAAAGAAAAGATAGCGGGTAATAATATAAGCACAAATAAGTATTGGTGGATTGTTCTGAGAATGCAAAACACTTCACTTAAATATTCTTTCTAGTTTGTCTTGTAGTTTACAAATTCTGCTTTTTTTTTCATTACCATAAGGGGATCGTTACCAGTAAGGGGATCGCAACCAGTATACATGTAGTCATAGGATTTTGAAAATCAGCGAGTGAGCGCACCGGCCAGTCCTATATAGGATCCAAACCCACGGCGGGAGCGTTGCTGCACTCCCAATGCTGCACACTCCCGAGTGCACCACGGGGCTGGCCCCAAATTCTGCTTTTAAATAAAATCCCAACCTAAGTTATATTTGTAATCAGCATGTAGTAAGTACCATACATACAGTTTAAATATCATACATATAGCCTCTCAAAACTTATTTTCAGTACATAATTAATTGCAAACTCAGAGATCATCTGAAAAAAATGCCAGCTCTTCCAACCACAAAGATCTATTTCTACTCTACCAGCATCACAGAGGGAGTATGAGATACCACTCTTTTCTTTTTGTCTGTAAGTGGTACAGTTAATGTACAGCTTTTCTTTTGCTGTGATCTCTAAGATACAATTTCACAGATGACCCCCCCAAAAGTTTCCGAGATATATTCTGCCAGGGTTATAGTATCTTACAGAACACAACTCATTTCCAAAATAAAATATTTCATGAAAATTCTCTTTCAAGTAGTANTTACAGAACACAACTCATTTCCAAAATAAAATATTTCATGAAAATTCTCTTTCAAGTAGTAGTCTTTAATAATATGTGTGTATTTTATCTCATCAGGTAATAAAACATTTATATAAATCAGTCCTCATCTAGGTGACTCAAAATGGCATGATTAATCTCAATGTTGAAAGCACGCTTAGGGGATCATGAACTTTCCATATTTCTGTGTGGAAATTTTTGAGGTATTTTTGTACATCCTAAAAAAGACTGGGTTATTCATGGGCACAAGTCAATAGAAAAATCAACAGAGCCCAAGCCAAATCCCAATTTATCTCCTTTAAACCAGATAACGAGTAGTCTTGGGAGTGTTCACTCAAATCTCATTGAACACTGAGTGATTTGTGGAAGAATGAAAAATTCCTGAATTTCTCAACAGCTCCATTGATCTTGAAAAACACAAAAATTATACCAATAAAGGAAAAGCAGAAGAGAAAAATGTCAATTACATTAAAACTTTTATGTTTATAATAAAAATTTTATGTTGATTTTCCTTCCTTTAATATCATTTTATTTTCTTAATATTAATCTTAATTATATAGAAAATTAAGAAATAGAAACCCTAGGAATAGTGTGACTGTCCTTTTAGATGAGGAAACTATTTCTTACATTTCCATATCCTTACTTTAATAATAATAATAATTATATTTACTTGTATCACCAGGTTATCAAACAAACTAATCTCAGCAGAGTGCTTGGCAATTTTGGCTCTATTTATCTAGTGAACATATCTGAAGAAGTGTACTGATACTTTGCTTTAGTTATCTATTTCATAGCGTCTTGTTTTAAAGATCTCACTGTACTAACCATATAGACAAATTTCTTTGTATGTTTCAGTATTTGAAGTAAATGGAAGCTGCTAGCTTGGAACACGCGAGCTAGATTTCTGAGAAGTATGATTCAGTCCACATCTGACTTGTTCCGATTATATTTTAATGGAAAACGAAGCTTGAAAAGAAGAAATGGGCATACCGTCAGAATGTCTAATGCATGATGGTGGTCACAACCTGACCAAGTTTCTCTAGCTCCTTCAGGCTTTTAAAGTTTTATTTTCAATTTGATTATTATACTGTGTTGAAGCATGTCAATCCTCCCCACGGGCTACAGCAAATAGAATGCTGCAATACTAATGTTTGTATCTTGGAAACAGTTGATGGAATGTGCTTCTTAAACAGATCTTCAAAGGGAACAAGGATATTTCTCCTCCAGTGAGATAGTGAAAAATGGTTCACTGCGTTTTTGCAATAGGTATTGAATTGTTAATAAAGAATGCAAGAATTCAGGGAAATGGAGTAAAGGTGATAAAATTAAAATTTTTCTGCATGATTACATAGGAAAAACTATTGAACCTTTAAACTCTGTTAACTTCCAAAAATAGAGCACAAACTAATGGATAAAAGATGGTACTTTTTCTTTCGTTGTGTTTATTTTTCTATGTAACTATACATATACATGGGGGGAAAATAAACTCACAAACTTTTATAAATAGAACTATTTAATTGTTTCAAAAATGCTTCACATACCAGTGGAAAAGTATTTCATTCATAATTAAAATCAGAGAAATGAAAGAAAACCGTGTGCTAGTACAATTGCACAGATGATTGTAATTCTATATTTGACATTCTCATTTATAAAGCACTCTTCATAAAATAGCATTATTATAATCTAAAGTTGTTTTCGATAGGCTCATATCTCACATTGATCTTTTTCAGCACTTCAACTAATAAGTCCAATTGAGAAAAAATACTTAAATTAATAGTTATAATACCTTTATCTGAATATGTTGGTCATAGGATTTTGAAAAACATTGCATAGAAAATTAGTTATATACATTTATTTACTGTTCTAAATGCTTCTATAATTCTTATTTGCAATATGTTTTTAAAATAAAATTGTGCTTTATCAAATTCATAAGCAAATGAAGATGCATTTAATGAAAGTATTTTACACATATATGTTTATATTGGTGTTAAATTATACCTTCTTACTATCCTGGAATATTACTATTGCATTATTTTAAAAATTCCTATGACCTGTATATACTGTATAATGTAATAAGAGACTGTACAAAGGCTGGCACATTTGCTCAGCTGGTTAGTGCACAGTGTTATAACAGCAAGGTCAAGGGTTCAGATTCCCAAACTCGGCAGCCACCCAAAAAGAGAGAGAGAAAGAGAGAGACTGCATAGTTGGCATGTTATTTTAAACTTACCATTAAAAAGATGAAAATATTTGTATTTTTATAATCATAAGCATTTTGAATAAGCATGAATATTGAAATATCTTTGAATATCAGAGATAGATTCTATCAAAAGGTGAGGCAAAGACTTTGATTTTCAATTTATTTTATTTTATTTATTTTT
>NW_007731326.1:27471-38995 GCF_000696425.1 Galeopterus variegatus | reverse complement strand
CATGTTTCCCCCCTAACTCTGGCTTGGGAGCAGGGGGTTTCTGGTGGTGGCTTGGTAGTTAATGGGCTGGATGCAGATATAGGGGTGTATGGATGAGGGCCTCAGATAGTTCTATATTCCTGACCAGTCTCCACTGCATGGGCCTGTGCTGATTGGAGGGCAGATCAGCTGTCCACGCTGTGTCCCAGTGTCCCCCTGGGGGGGTCCATCTTCCCCACCCCCTGCACTCCAATCTTCCCCACCCCCTGCATTTTCCATGAGGGTGAGCCATGTGCCCATCCTTTGTGATGACTCACTGGCCTTTGAGTGGCTCCTTTTTTCAGTTGTCTGTGGCCCCTCACTCCTATGTGGTCTTGCTGGCCTCGGGTCCACCAAGGCCTTGTCTTCCCTACCGTCTCCAAGCAAATTCACACAAATGGCACAGCTGTGGTTTTGCCAGTTTTTGCTCTGTGTACTCATCAAGGCCAGCCTTGAAATGTCCGGGGATCAAAATGGTCAGAGTGGTCCCTTCTTTCTCTCATCGCAGCTTCTCCCACCTTCATGAACTCTGTAGGTCTCTTCTCCTTTTCCCCTGAGCTCTAGTGGCCCCAGCTTGGCAATTGTTGCTTTTTTAATAGTTGTAAATTGGTTAATTGTGGGAGAGAGTGATGCTGGGGATCATCAATTCCACCATTTTGAGTCTCCACCCAATTTATTTTATGAATGTATGATTTTAAAAGTATGAGAACAGGGCCGAGCCCCTGGCGCACTCGGGAGAGTGCGGCGCTGGGAGCACAGCAGCGCTCCCGCCACGGGTTCAGATCCTATATAGGGATGACCGGTGCGCTCACAGCGCTCACTGGCTGAGTGCTGTCCGGCCGGTCTCAAAAAGGACAAAAAAAAGAAAAAAAAAAAAAGTATGAGAACAAATTATATTTTCCTTGACAGTACTTACAGATGTAATTTTTTCAAAGGTGAACAGTTCAAAAATTCTGCCCTTCCTAGAAAATATGAAGAGTCTAATATTTCAGCAATCATTTTAAAATGTGGTAACATATATTTACCTAAGGACTCTTTCCACTAATGGGGGAAGAATAAATATCAAGTTATATGAGTAAATCATCCAAATGAAAAGACATATAAATGTTATCAATTGTGCAACTTTTTCTACAGCAATGTTCATAACAGCTTTATTGGTAGTAGCCTGAATCCAGAAACAATCCAAATGAATATCAATAGGTCAAAGGGCAAATTGTGATATATTCATACAATGGAATACTAGTCAGCAAGAAAAAGGAATGAACAAAAGCATGCATGAGTCTCTTTTTTTCTTCACATTTAAAAAAATTCTATTGAAATTTAATTGATTATATATATTTGTGGAGTCCAGAGTAGAATATGAATACTTGTATATAATATGTGATGATATAGTCAAAATAATTAGCATATTCATCATTACAAAACATAATCATTTGTTCATGTTGAGGACATTTGATCCTTCTCGTCATTTGATAAAGTAATTAATGTTAAATTAATGTTAATTACAGGTTCCTAGTTAAACTGCACATCAATAGAACTTATTTTCCCTATCAAGCTGCTTTGCGGCCATAAACATATTTCTTGCTATCCAGCCCCCTTCTCCTTTCCACCTTTCCAGCACCTGGTAAACACAGTTCTGTTCTCTCCTCTGAGAGTTCAATGTATTATGATTCATTCATTCTTTCTTCCTTCCTTCCTTTTATATATTGTATTTTTTAGATCACACTTTTTTTTTTTTTTTTTTTTTAAATGACCGGTAAGGGGATCTTAACCCTTGACTTGGTGTTGTCAGCACCACGCTCAGCCAGTGAGCGAACCGGCCATCTGTATATGGGATCCGAACCCGGGGCCTTGGTGTTATCAGCACCGCACTCTCCCGAGTGAGCCACGGGCCGGCCCTAGATCACACTTATGAGTCAGGAAATGTGGTATTTCTCTTTCTGTGCCTGACTTATTTCTCTTAACATAATTTTATCCCACTCATCCATGCTGCTGAGAATGGCAGAATTTCATTCTTTTTCATGGCTGAGTAATATTCCATTGTGTATATATACCACATTTTCTTTATCCAGTCATCCATTAATGGAAATTTAGGTTGGTTCTATATCTTGGCTACTGTAAATAGAGCTGTTATGAATATGGGAGTGCAGGTATCCCTTCAATATGATTTCAATTCTTTTGGGTATATATCCCGTAGTGGGATTTCTGTATCATAAGGTAGGTCTATGTTTATTTGTTTGAGGATGCTCCACACTGCTTTCCATAATGGTTGCACTAATTTATATTCCCACCAAAACCGTAAAAGTGTTCCCCTTGCTCTGCATACTCCCCATCATTTGTTATTCTGTCTTTTTGGTAGTAGCCAGTCTAACTGGGGTGAGGTGATCTTCAACGTAGTTTTGATTTACATTTCCCTAATGATTAGTGATGTTGAACCTTTTTGCATGTACCTGTTGGCCATTTTTATGTCTTTTTGAGAAATGTCTATTCATCTCTTTGCTCATTTTAAAATCAGATTGTTTATTTGTTTGTTTGTTTTACTATTGAGTTGTTTGAGTTCCTTGTATATCCTGGATATTAATCCCTTGTCAGATGCACAATTAGAAAATATTTTCTCCCATTCCATAGAATATCTCTTCACTCTGATTGTTTCCTTTGCTGTGCAGAAGCTCTTTAGTTTGATATAATCCCATTTTTAAACAGTTTTCTTTTATTACCTGTGCTTTTGAGATCTTATTTTTAAAGTCTTTGCCCAGTTGTACATCCTGAAGTGTTTTTTTTGTGTGTGTCTTCTTCTAGGAGTTTTATAGCTCATATCTTATATTTAAGTCTTTAAGCCATTTTGAGTTGATTTTTATATATTATGAGAGGTAAGGGTCTAATTTTGCTCTTCTACACATGGATATCCACTTTTCCCAGCACCATTTATTCAAGAGGCGATCCTTTCCCCACTGTATTTTCTTGGTGCCTTTGTCAAAGATCAATCAGCCGTAAGCACATGGATTGATTTCTGAGTTCTCTATTCTGTTCCATTTGTCCATATGTCTGTTTTTATACCAGTACCATGCTGTTTGGGTGCCATAGCTTTGTAGTGTAATTTGAAGTCAGGTAGTATAATGCCTCTGGTTTTATTGTTTGGCTCAGGATTGCATTGGCTATAGAGGGTCTTTTGTTTTTCCATAAATATTACGATTGTTCTATTTCTGTGAAGAATATCATTGGTATTTTGGTGGGGGTTGCACTGAATTTGTAGGTCACTTTGGATAGTATGGTCACTTTCACAACTGTAATTCTCCTGATCATGAACATGGAATGTCTTTCCATCTTTTGTTGTCCTCTATAATTTCTATCAGCAGTGTTTTATTGTTCTTGTTGTAGAGATCTATCATGTCCTTGGTTAAATTAACTCCTATGTTTTTTTCATTTTTTGGTAGCTATTGTAAATAGGCTTACTTTCTTGATTTCTTTTTCTGCTCCTTTATCGTAGTTGTATAAAAATGATGCTAATCTTTATATGCTGACTTTGTATCCTGCAACTTTACTGAATTCATTTATCAGCTCTAGGAGTTTTTTGGTGGGTTCTGTAGGATTTTCTATATTTACAATCATGTCTTCTGCAAACAGGGGCAAGATAACTTTGTCTTTTCCAATTTGGATGACCTTTATTTCTTTCTCTTGCCTGATTTTTCTGGCTAGTACATCCAATACTATGTTAAACAGCAGTAGTGAGAGTGAGCAACCTTGTCCTTTTCCTGTTCTTAAAGGCAAAATTTTCATCTTTTCCCCATTCAGGGTGATGTTAGCAGTGGGTTTTTCATATATGACTTTTATTGTGTTGAAATATTTTTCTTCTAGACATATTTTGTTGAGAGTCTTTATTATGAAAAGATGTTGAATTTTGTCATATAGCTTTTCTGTGTCTATTAAGATGATCATATGATTTTTGTCCTTGAATTTGTTGATGTTGTGCATCATGTTTATTAATTGGCATCTGTTGAACCATCATTATATCTGTGGGATGAATCCCACTTGGTCGTGGTGTATACTGTCTTTTGATGTGCCTTTGAATCCTGTTTGCAAATATTGAGTTGAGAATTTTTTCATCTATATTCATCAAGGATATTGTCTATAGTTTTCTTTCTTTCTTTCTTTTTTTTTTTTTTTTTTTTTGTTGTCTTAGTTGGATTTTGGTATCAGAGTGAGGCTGGCCTCATAAAATGAGTTTGGAGAACAGCCTCTGTTTTTGATTTCTTGGAATACTTTGAAAAGGATTGGCATTGATTCTTCTTTAAAGTTTGGTAGAATTCAGCAGTGATGGCCATATGGTCCTATGCTTTTCTTTGTTAGGTTTTTCTTTGTGGGGTTAGCTTTTCTTTGTTGCTGATTACTGCTTCAGTCTTGATGCTTGTTATTGCTCTACTCAGGTTTTCTCTTTCTTCTTGGTTTAGTCTTTGTAGTTTGTATGTGTCTGGAAATTTATCCATGTCCTCCACATTTTCAAATTTGTTGTCATATAGCTATTCACGATTGGCTCAATGAGTGTCCCTCCCTGGGTCAATGCAGTCGTGTACGCTCTGCTAGTAGTTTGCACCACCAGGTGTGTGGCCACAGGGGCAGTGCAAACTCCACTGTGGGTTGGGATGCTGGCTCACTGGGCTGTGCTTGCTCACCTCTTTTCTGTTCACCTCTTTTCTGCAGGCAGAGACTCCTCCTGGGTCATTGCTATTTCCCATTGGTGGACAGGGTGCTGGTGGCCAGGAATTTTCTTCCATACCATATTTGGCTATCCTCACCAGCCTCTCTGCTTCTCTTGGTGTGTTCCAGCTTTCTCTGTTCATATTTTTTTTTTCCGAGTGTAGTTGCATATTCAATACATTCTCTGTCTTTGTAGGAGAGATGAGAGATGGATTCTTCTAGTTGGCCATCTTGCTCTGCTAATTAGTTTTTAAAAACTTGGTTTAATAATGGAGATTAACTACATCCTGAGTATTTAAGCAACAACCCATGTGTGTTAAATTAACTTTCATTTCAAATAAACTTTCTATTGACATGCAATATAGGAAATAGTGTACAAATTATAGTGTAGAGCTTGATGAACTCTCATCAACTGATTACACATATATATCTCCCATCTAGATTGAGAATAAACATTACCAACATCTCAGATGACCCTTGTGCTACTGCCATTTACTACCTTTCTCTCCCACACAAAGGAAACCACATTCCTTGTTTTGAATACTACAGATTCTTTTCGTCTTGTTCTGACTTTAAATTAACAGAAACATAAAAGTTATATTACGTTGCTTTTTTTTTACTACAGATTCTTTTCGTCTTGTTCTGACTTTAAATTAACAGAAACATAAAAGTTATATTATGTTGCTTTGGTTTTTTATTTTTCCTCTCAACACATTATTTTTGGAAGATTAATTCATGGTGTTTTGTAAAGCAAGAGCTCATTCATTTTCACTGTAGAGTATCAGTACTCCATCATATGATTATAACACAATTTTCCATTTCACTGCTGTTGGACATTTGTTTTTTACCAGAGTTGCTTATTGTGAATATGCTGACATGACCATTTTTGTATACTTTTGATGTACATATGTATGTGTTTTGTTGATATATCTCAGGAGTGAAATTGCTGTGTCATAGGATATGCATATAAAAAGCTTAGTGATTACTACCAAATGATGTTCAGGAGAATGGTTCCAATTTACACTCTCACTAGCCCTGCATAAGAATTCAAGTTGTCCATATCATAGCCAACTCTTAAGAATGTCACTCATTTTAATTTTAGCCCTTTGGATATTAAAATAGTGTATTAGTATAGTTTCATTTTGCATTTCCCTGATGCTTTCTGTGATGTTGAGCAAATTTAGTATGTTTGCCAACCATTTAGGTAAACTCATTTAACTACCTGTTGAAGTCTTTTGTTTATTTTTCTTTACATGTGTTCTGGATGGCAGTCAGTTACATATAAAGCAAATATTTTTTTCCAGCTCTTAAAATAAAATCCTTTGGAAAAATGAGATTAAAATATCTTTTACATAGATTATTTTACATAGATATATAGACACACAAATCTATGCCTCTCTATCTCTACTTACTCAGCTACAGCCATCTAATTTCCTACCTATTATCTCTCCACCTATATTTAATTTCCACAGTGGGTGTTTCAGTGTAATAATGAAACATCCAAAACAGGCTTTCCATATGGCAAGACTGAAGCTCACAATTCTCACAGCAACAGATTTTGGGTTTCTGTTTGATTCTTTCTGTTTTTGAGATGATCATTAGAAGGCAAATCTGGATATGCTCACTAGGGCAAAGAATGTGGAGGAAACACTGACATCTCAATTTTGGGGAAATCCCTATGTAGGAGATAATAAGAAATGCAAGGAAACATACTGAGAGAGTTAAAATTTTCCTTTTTTCCCACATATTTTTATCAATATTTCTCATATTACGTATTATAGCAATTCAATTTTGTGAATTGCTGGCCAATTAAACTGCAACCTCTTTGATAAAGTTTTCCATTCCTATTTGAAACTCCATGGCCATTTAATGAATTAATTAATAAATTAAAGGTTTTAATCTAGCCATATACATTCAAAAAGTAAATAGCAGATAAATAAGACTTAAAAATGCTTAAAATTTAAAAATTAAAATTAAAATTAATATTACTGGATTAATTTCTAAACTGACAATACAGATCATCAGCGTATCAGAAAGAGATGTATTTTGAGGCTGGAAAGGTATTTAGGAAGAGAGATATAATATAAATGTTAAAGAATGAGGAGAGGATCTGGCTATAGCTTTTTTTCCCCCGATTATACCACTGGTGGTTAGTTCTGTTGTGACAACCTCATTCTAAGCTTAGGGCATTTAAGTAGATGGTGATAATAGTCACCTCTCTCTCCTCTGGGGAGTGATTATTACCATAACCTCTGTAATCAGCATATTGGAGCATATGGTAGCTGGAGGGCTTCATCCTAGTTATGCCCTGTTGATAAATGGCCTGGGGAATTGAAGTAGATGGTGATAATAGTCACCTCTCTCTCCTCTGGGGAGTGATTATTACCATAACCTCTGTTATGCCTCTGTTATGCCCTGTTGATAAATGGCCTGGGGAATTGAAAGTGTCTGTGTATAGGAAAAAACACTTTCCCTTGTCTAGGACCAGAACATTATTTTATAGCTGGCTGAGCACACTGCTCTTTTACATATTAAAATACATCTTCAAACACACCTTCAAAATGTGTAAATCATGGGAGTTTCTATAAAAAAGCATTTGAAAGTTTACCTCTTTTTGCTTCACTTGACTGTTCCATACCTTCTTTCTCCCCCTAACCTTTGAAAAATGTATTTCTCAGTGGCATAAAGTTGCAAAACATATTAATAGTGTTAGAAAAATTCTATTATGAAAAAAATTAGGTGTGTCAGGACTAGAGAAGTAATCACCTCTCCTTGTTGGGAATGAATACTGACTTTATATTGCTAAGTCAGAAACACTTAGTGTGTGGTTTTATATTTTTCTAGACTGCAGTACATCACTTGCAGGCCTGTGCAGCAAAATCTCTGGCATTTTTCTTAAATTGCTGTGGCCAAGAAAAATGGTAATGTTGGAAAAATTATGCTTTTGATCACAAGGCCAGGTGATAATATGTACTTGGAAGGTAGCAGTGGGGAATCACACATGAGTTTATATCCAAAACTCATTGTTTGGATGGCTTGAAAAAGAGAGCTAGACTGCATGCCCTGAGACAGGAGAGGAATCCAATAGTTTATTTTTCTGCATCCCAAATCTCTGCTTAACTGAATTGTAATTCCACCATTTATGATTAGTATATTATTTTCCTAAAGTGCTATCAACACACAGACTTCTCTAGTTGGGTAAAAGTAGTTGACTGTCATTACAAGCTAAAATTTGAAAACATAAATGAATCTCACTTTCAAAATATGTTATTTAGCACTCACAATTGTAAAGCAAAGTCCCTTAGGCACTTGGCCTACAGTTCAGTGTCATCTTGGTAATAGATATGGAGAGACTGGGGCATAGAATAGAAGGCATCTGCTACAGATTATCTGCCCAAGTCCATAGGAAATCCAGAGCTAGAACTGCACAGGTGGTTGCCTAATCCACCACAATTTATTATTATGGTAATTATTTGTGAAGATTTTCTTCTGGTCAATGCCTGTATCACAAGGAAACAAAAGGTGCTTATAGAGATGATGATGATTTATAATTGCCATAAATTAAAGAGTAGCTTTTCTTACATATATTTCCAAATAATAAAACCAGTTCATTAAATTTGTAATATTTGATGTCTTATGCATATTATGCCACAACAAATAATTCAGAATAAAATAAATGAAAACCACATAAAACAAAACAACCACCACCATCTCAATATCACAATTATGGCAAAACAAAGACGTAAGGATAGGTTAATGTTTTTTAGGGGTTAGTACCTAGATTAACTTTTATATCTACTCTGAAAATTGTATATAGATAAAGAGGTAATAAATAGGAAATTAGGCAGCTGAAAATGAGTACATATGCATAAAAACAATATAGATTTATGTTTGTTTATATATCTATGAAAAATATATTTTATCTCATTTCTCCCAAACAATATTATTTTAAGACTATATTGTGAATATATGTTCCTAGTTTTTTGGAAAATATATAAAGAACATGCTTTTCAGATAATCTTTTTCACAAGCTATGATACTTCTATGTCATACACAGTTATTGAAAGAGATCACATAATGTTAAGCTAAGTGCGTCTTATTTTCCTTTAGTGGCATCAGGCAAGATCATGATCTCATTGAGTCCTGGGTTTGGAAACCACAAAAATTGGTGTGGTGATGGGAGGGGAAGGTTGATGATTTTTGTAACTCTTTCAGAATAAAAAATGATATTCAGTAACATGTATTTATTCATTCAGTAAATAGTACTCAATAAATATTATGTGCCATTATGAGCTAAATGTTTTATAGCTAGTTGTGATATATCAATCATCAAAAGGAACAAATTCCTGTCCTCATGGAACTTACATTCTACCTAGAGACATATAGCATAGGGAGATTCCATCTCTTATTTTATGAAGCCAAATATATATTTTTCAACAGATTTATCTTATAAGTTTATTCTCATTTTTAAAAAATTTGGTACACAGAAAATGACAAAAATACATAGGAAAGCAAACAAAAAGGAAAAAACACAGCAAACTTTCCTTAGACTCATTTTAGTGTTTATATCATTTGAGCTTATATGACTAAATGTTTATTTTTCAAACATAGAAAATCATAGGAAAACATGGCGGCAGAAAGGGAGTGAACTGCCCGTGTCCCATGCCGGCAGGATCCCAGAGGCCACCAGCAAGAAGAGGAACTCAGAAAGCCTGATGGTGAGTCAGAATCTCTGGTGTCCTTGCTTGCGCCAGGGGTAGCTGTTACTACCCAGGTGGATTGCTCTGAAGGATTGCTGAGACCTTGAAGGGGACTCTCATAAAACGTGCACTGAGGTTTGGAGTGCATGCCATTTTGTGAAATTTACAAAATCCTCCCGGGAAGAAGCCACAGGGAGCGGCCGCCACTTGGCGCTCGGCCTTGCAGCTGCTGCCCTCAGTGCTGGGCCAGGCTGCGCAGCCCCGCCACTGGGACTCGGGATCCAGTGACTGTGGTATCTGCCAGGGAGGGGGCTGTCACCTCCCTGGTCCCGGGCACCACTGGAACCATGAGCCGAAGAGAGACTGAGCAGGCTGCAGTGCGAACAGGAGCCAGGAGCGCCAGGGGCGGTGAGAGGCGGCTGGGGCGGCTCTGGCTGCGGAGGCTGCCGCGGGAGCTCAATGCGGGAGCACAACGCAATAGCGCTGCAGGAGTACAACGTGGGAGCGCAAGGCGGGAGCTGAGACTCACCAGAGGGAGCAGCGAGATTGCCCCGCCATCTTCCCAGTAGTCAATTTTGGACTTGACTGACACTAGTGTCAAACTGAGTAGTCACTGAGGTAGCCATACCAAATTGGCAACCCCAACAAAATCTTAGTCAGGCAATAGTGTCAAACCTGTGGACTGTGAAACCCCCTGCAACAATAAATAAACATCAAAGAAAAGACACCAGAAACATGAAAAGTCAAGAAAGTACACCACAAAAAGTTAATAAATCTCAAGCTCTAGATCCTATAGAACAAGAAGCCCTTGGAATGACTGACAAGGAATTTCAAGTGATAATTCTAAGGAAACTGAATGAGATACAAGAAAACTCAGCTAGACATCATGATGAAACGAGGAAAAGTATACAAGACCTGAAAGAGGAAATGTACAAGGAAATCAATGCCCTGAAAAAAAATGTAGCAGAACTTGCCGAATTGAAGAAGCTATTCAGCGAAATGAAAAACAGAACGGAGAGTTTAACCAGCAGGCTTGTCGAAGTTGAAGAGAGAACCTCTGAACTTGAAGATGGGCTGTTAGAAATAACACAAGCAGACAAAAGAAAAAAGAATCAAAGGCATTGAAGAAAATCTGAGAGAAATATCAGACAACCTAAAGTGCTCAAATATCCGAGTCATGGGTATCCCAGAAGGGGAGGAAACAGGAGATTGCATTGAAAACGTATTCAACAAAATACTGGTGGAAAACTTCCCAGGTATAGGAAAAATCACAGATCTTCAGATCCAGGAAGCTCAACGATCTCCAAATGTATTCAACCCAAAAAGGTCTTCTCCAAGACATGTTATAGTCAAATTGTCAAGACACAAAGACAAAGAGAGAATCTTGAGAGCTGCAAGAGAGAAGCATCAAATCACCCATAAGGGAGCCCCAATCAGGCTAACATCAGACTTTTCATCACAAACCCTAAAAGCCAGAAAGGAATGGGAGGATATATTTAAAATACTAAAAGCCAGAGATTCTCAGCCAAGAATGCTCTACCCTGCAAGGCTATCCTTCTGAAATGAAGGGCAAATAGTATATTTCTCAGACAAACAAAAACTGCGGGAGTTCACCACCACACGACCACCCTTACAAGAAATTCTCAAAGGAGTACCGGTTTTGGTTCCTGAAAAATAACCACCACTGCCATAAAAACCCAGGAAAAGTCTAAACCCACTAGTATAATAAAAATGGCATACATGAAGAGAAAACAAACAAATAAAAAGGCTATCTACATCCTAAAGAACCAACAAACACAGAAAACAAACAGTAAATCAGAAAGCAAGGAACAAAAGACATTTAAGACAACCAAACAACAATCAGTAAGATGCTAGGAATAAATCAACACTTTTCAATAACAACTCTTAATGTAAATGGCTTACATTCCCTAATCAAAAGACATAGACTGGCTGACTGGATTAAAAAGGAGGACCCAACTATATGCTGCCTTCAAGAGACCCACCTCACCCATAAAGACACACATAGACTAAGAGTGAAAGGACGCAAAAAGATTTACCATGCAAACAGAAAAGAAAAACGAGCTGGAGTAGCTAGCTATTCTTACATCTGA
>NW_007731326.1:25182-25718 GCF_000696425.1 Galeopterus variegatus | reverse complement strand
TTGATAAAATTCAGCACTCATTCATGACAAAGACCCTCTATAAGTTAGGTATAGATGGAACATATCTCAACATAATTAAAGCCATATATAATAAACCCACTGCCAACATCATCCTGAATGTGGAAAAGCTGAAAGCTTTTCCATAAAGAACAGGAACCAGACAAGGATGCCCACTCTCACCACTCCTATTCAACATAGTGTTGGAAGTACTAGCCAGAGCAATCAGAGAAGAGAAAGCAATAAAGGGCGTCCAGATTGGAAAAGATGAAGTCAAACTGTCCCTGTTTCCAGATGACATGATCCTATACATCGAACAGCCTAAAGCCTCTAGAAAAAAACTCTTGGAAGTGATAAATGAGTTGAGAACAGTAGCAGGATACAAAATCAACACACAAAAATTGGTAGCATTTCTATTCACCAATAGTGAACATGCAGAAAGAAATCAAGAAAGCCTGCCCATTTACAATAGCCACCCAAAAAATAAAATAGTTAGGAATTGAGCTAACCAAGGATGTGAAAAATCTCTATAATGAGAA
>NW_007731326.1:17631-24423 GCF_000696425.1 Galeopterus variegatus | reverse complement strand
AAATACCACATGTTCTCACTTATTGGTGGGAGCTAAAAATAAATAAATAAATTCACATGCACACACACAAAGAATGGGGGGGTGGGGGGTGAAGACACAACAATTACAATTCCTTGAAGTTGACCTGACAAGCAAACAGAAAGGACATTGTTGGGTGGGAGGGGGGAGAGGGAGGAGGGAGGGGGGTTTCGGTAATGGGCCACAATAATCAACCTCATTGTATATCGACAAAATAAAATTAAGAAAAAAAAAAACATGGAAAATCATTAAGTTTATGATATTACAATTGCCATAACTTCTGTGTATACACGTAATGTCATCTCTTCTTTCTAGTGTCTGACTAATTTGCTTTCTGTAATATCATGTATTATAAATTTTAAAACATATAAATTAAAAAGTACTAGTTACACAAAATTACATTCATTTGAACTTATTAACTAAGTAGATTACAGCTGATGATAAAAAGAATTTTTTTAAGGTTGGCAAATTCAATAAGGAAATGTTCATAATCCATATTTTTGTCTTAAACATTTAAAATGCACAAATCTATACAAGTTAAGATGATTTTCGGCAAATGGGTTTCTTATATCTGTGAGTTGAATAACTGGATTCTATACTTAATATTAAAGACTATCTCCAGGTTTACAAAGTATAGCTTCTCCATCACTGAGTTAAAAAGACTATTAGTCATAGGAAGTGTCTCAATCAAGTCTAATAGAAGAAATAATTGTACATCTGAGGAGAAAAGGATAGGAGATATTTCATTGGTAAAAATATGAATTGTAAGTTTTTAACTGGATACACATTTTATAGAAAACTATGAGAATTTTTGTACCAAAAATGGCAGCAGTAGCAGCAGAAGTAGTAACAAAATCAAGTCACCTTTAATCCCCACTTGAATGTAAGACACCTGAAAACGCTAAAAGTATACAATCAATGCATATATAGCCTGGAACAGAGTAAATTGATATAGAACCATTGTAGTAGACATCTGTGATTTTTAGATTTTCAGTATTTGAAAATTCTTTTTAATTTTTTTTCTTTCTTTTTTTTTTTTTGTCCCACTACAAAACCAAAGGAGAATACACAAACTTTCTCCTGGCTTACGTCATGGAAAAACAATGCCTGCTTTGTTCCAAAATGAAACAACTAACTAGAAAACTGAAATATATATATATTTAGATGTTTTAGGACTTTACTGTTCTTTACATATTCAACATAAAATACTGACGACAGATAAACAACAGGGAAAAAATTCTTCAACAAATATCTTCTGGAGCTCACAATATCACTCTGGTCAAACACTACAAAGAAAACAGTCAAATAAACAAAAAGTAAGGGAGTTTAACAGAGATTTTTAGTTTAACGGAATAAGTAAAAAAAGAAAGAACCAACCAATCAATCTTCTCTCTACCTATTGAAAGAAAAGTAAAATTGAATCGTGAAACTTCTAGATCTTTTTCATGTAGCAGCTTAATAGCGGGGTGGGGGAGGGAAGGACTGGAGAGGGAGTCACAACTATTAGTAATGTAATGCATAATTTATAAGATCGAGGACTTAACAATTCTAAAAGGCTCTACATACATATGAGAACCCTATTAGTAGAAATATAAATGTATACAGATATAACCCATATGATATTAAAAACAGATCTTGCTATACAAACATAGGTACTCATATATCACTTTTATCTCTTTATAAGAATAACAATATAAAGAAAGATATACAATATGTCCTTTTGTTGGAACTCCTAAATGTTCACCAAGTGATCAATGTTTACCTTAATCACCAATTGCAGAACCCAGGAGACCATGGTGCTGTCAATAATCTAGGATCTAGATTCAGCACCTAGAAGGCCCCACCTACCCTTTAGTGCTGTGTGTTAGTGCATGACTCCAGAAATAATTAATTGCAACTTGCGCAATGAAGTCCAAATGCAAGTTGGAATACTGAGATCTAGCTAGAAAAAGTATCGGCAAAGACAAAATAAGCTACAGTTTATTAGAAAAGCAACAGGAAGATTTTAAAAATCAGTTCAAATCAGAATTAAGGTAGCCATTTGGTCGCACAAACTTTGCAGGGCTGTGGATGTTTTGCTGTTGTTCTGTTTGAAGAAAGAAGAATCTATAATAAGCATGTTCACTAGAGAAAAATACTTTAAATTTTACATGTTGTTCAAAGGTAGAGTATGTACTGTTTAGGATATGTTCATAGCTGATGCATCTCCAAAAATTTTTCATAAAGGCAGCCAGCATCTGAACATCTTTGATCTTGAAGGCATTTTACATACAGAGAGGCCCAGATACCTACCACAGATCCCTTTCAGGGATCATATTGAGTTCAGGAGCATCATCAATAAATCTTCTGTCTAATGTATCATCTCCTTTGGCGTTGCCAATGTGAATGGAATTTTCATTTTATTCTATTTTGAGGCACCACTGGACATACATAGAATCCTTGAGAATTATCAATAATCTCATAAATCATTTGACATTTGCTGGAGCTCAGCTTCTACATGGCTGCTGCCCTGCCTTTGTCCAAGCCCAAGCCTATGACATAGATGCTGAAACATGGAGGCATGTTGTACAAGTTGTTTCCGGCCTGTATCTTTTACTTCAGGACATAGGGGCACTTTCTGAGGATGAACCTCAGCAGATCACTGCAGATGTTCACCATGGTGACCCCAGCAGAGCAGAAGTTCTTCTGGACACCAGCAAAAATCACAACATACTTGGAAACATCCACTGGCTGATATAGGAAGTTTGAGGACATGTCACAAACTAGTACAGCTCCTTTGACATCATGTATAAAGTCAGACTGCACACTGTGCACAGTCTCATTTGCACAATAATTCACATAGGAGGCATCCAAGTTGAGGTTGCAGATGCTGGGATCTGGAATTTTCCTGTAACTTCCAAATTTTGAGTGAACGATATTTGCAATCCCAAATCTCTTGGCTTCTTCTGTGGCCTTAGCTGACCAAGCTACTGTTAACACCTAGTTGGCACACCTTCTTACTTTCAGGCCAGTTAGGTTTAAGGGTATAGCACTGGACTGTCCAGACCCACCTCTTTGCACAAAAATAGCCTGGAAGTTGTATGGAAAAGCTAACAATTCCTATATATGATTCTCTGTGTTTTTAATAACCTTGGAGAAATCTAACAACCTGTGAATCATTTCAAGAACACTAATGCCAACTCCTTTGTAGTCTAATAATTCTTTTTGTATCTTTAACAATGCCAAGTGTGGTAGCTTGGCAGACATGGACCCGAAGTTGACCACCTGCCTCGGGGCTTCCATGGTGCAGTGGTAAGGGTGATGAGTCAGACAGAGAGAACCTATCATGAGGACTGCATGTGTCTCTGACTGCAGCGGGGCAAGTCTGCTGTAGCCTGCTTAGATCCCCTGCCTTCTTTCTGGAAAAAAAATACGTATTAAACAACAGTGCTCATGCAATAAAAAATAGACAATATTGGTCTGTGATCCTGGAGAGAAGGAAAATAAATGAAATGAGCCCTACAATCATCCTGGGTCTCAGCTTAGAATCATTTTCCAGATTGTGAGGAAGAAAGAAAGAATCCAAACAGAGCCCAGTGGTCTCATTCAACCAAAGACACAGAAATTGTTTGGATTGGACAAGTCAGCAAGATATTTATGGGGCAGAGTATCACACAGAAGGGATCAATGAAGAGAAAGATATCCATAAAGCTGCACATAAGTCCTATTATATATTTAACCAAAAACTAATCTGCACATTTATAAAGCGAAAGTCACTTCTCAGAAAGAGCATGGAACTGGAAGTCTTATAAGTTATTATAAGCTAAAATAGAGAGACACTTTCTTGAATTCATGGTTGAATACCTTGTTGAATAACTCAGAAGGGTTAACATTGTAGGAGTGGGACTAAACTAGTTCAGGGTAAAGGTTACTACAGATGTGCCCTATTAAAACTTAACAAGAAATTTCAAAATGAATAAACTGATCCACGAGTAACTTTACTGCCTGCCAGAGCAAGGAGTAAGCCTGTTTAACAGAGCAAAACAAAATCCAGCACTAGGTAATGTAAAATATATAAACCCAGAATCCAATAAAATATTCTTTGCCAATACACAAAGAAGCAGAAAGATTTTACTCATAACTAGAAAAAATACTCTGATAGAAACAAACTAGAACATAATGAAAATGACAGAATTAACAGACAAAGACATTAACTTTACTGTTACAAATAATACTCAGTGTGTACATAGGTGTAAAGGAAAGCATGTATATAATAGGGATAGGAATAAAAGGTGTAAAAGTAATCACAACTCAAACATCAACTGATGAAAAACAAAATCTGAAATGAAACTGTATACATTGGATTAACAGAAGATGATATACTACAGAACAAATGATCAGCAAACTCAAAAATACAGCAATAAAACAAGAAAGCAATTAATAAAGCAATTAAAAATTAAGGAATCCAAAAAATAAAACTGAAAAAGATAAATAGCAACACATCTATTGTGTGCAGCACACACAACATACACATATATCTAACATACGTGTAATGAGAAACCAGAATTATAGTGCAGACAGAAAGATGCTTAAAAATACAATGGTTATTTTTTTTTAATTTGATGAAAATTACAGACTTAAGAATGACAATAAATCACAAGTAGACCGAACTAAGGAAATTAACACCAAAACATTTCATAACTAAATTGTTTACATCCATTGCTAAGTAGAAAAGAGCGAGAAGAAGGAAAAAAAAGTTTACAACCAAGAGGAACACACATATATGTGTGTGTGTGTGTGTGTGTGTGTTTGTGTGTATCATATATAATATATATATATAACATATATATATATAAAGGTTTATAACCAAAAGGAGCAATATATATATAATTATAATTATAATATATAATATATATATAAATATAATATATAATATATAATATATAATATAATTATATATATAATTATAATAATATTTATAATTGCAGACATTTTGNTATATAATATATAATATATAATATATAATATAATTATATATATAATTATAATAATATTTATAATTGCAGACATTTTGTCAGGAACTACGTTATCCAAAAGAGAATATAGTCCAAAAATACTTTTAAAATAACAAAAATAACTGCAAATGTGAAACTCTATGGTCAACAAAAATATCTTTAAAAATGAAGTCAAAGGACTTCTGGTTTCTGCTTGAGGTGTGTCAAGTCGGAAAGAGCATTGTTTCCACCATTATAGAAACAACAGCAACAACAAAAATATCGCTGAACAAAATGCAAAATGTACTGCTTTTGCTTTTTTAAACACATCACAGACCTGAGTTTCCAGGATAAGAATCAGTTTGAAATCTACGCAAATTGAAATCTATGAAATCTGAAATCTATCAAATCAATTCAAACCTGCAAGGAGAGAAAGGACATGATTACATTGTTTGGGCAGATGTAGCTAAACACTGATGAGAACTGCTACAGAACTGAAAAATTGTTAAAAATTGATAAAGGCTAAAATTGAGCTAGATGGATTATAAAACCCATGGGGGATACAAATGTAATCAGTGAAGTCCATGGGGCAAGAGCTTGCAAGTGGGTGCATTTATATCCTCCTTGGGTATCAATATGGGTTTATTGAAAGAAAAGAGCAAGAAATGATGTCACCTTTATACTAGAGGAAGAAAATAGACAAAAAATTTCTACCCCTGGGGAAAGGGCAGAAATGCACGCTGGACCCAGACCTACAGCTTCAAAATGAGCAGGGACAGTGAGAAGGCCACACTCCCAAAGCCCACAGAAAGAACAGCTGCCTAAGACTTAATAAAAGTGATGGAGAATTTACCCTCCCTTCTTCTCCAGAAAACAACTACCAGGCTAACAAAAATCAAAATAAGTAGTAATGAAATATTCCTGAAAAGAGACACAGCAGAAAGGGAAGTCCTAGAACTTAATGTGAAACACTAACTGAAATACAACCTCTGGAAAATAGATCCCCATTCTAAACATAAGGTATCAAAGATGAATTTGAAGCCTGTAGGGCATTGAGGGTGATCATAATTAACAATAATACTAAAGCAACCTACCTCGACTCTTGAACAAATTAATCCCAGATCTCACATGGAAGGTCTACCGAAGGAAAAGGTATGTAGGTATATCCATTTCACAGCATAAAGATTATTTACTTCAGTCTCTATTACACAATACAAAAATTTTTCAAGATTAATGAGTCATCAAACTACAGATCCAAGAAGCTCAGAGAATACTCAGCATAATAAATACATACATACACACGCCACACTCACACACATACACAAACTCATTCCTAAGCATGTCCCCATGTCCCAAATTGTTAATCAGGCTCAAATTGTTAAAAATACAAAAGACAAACAAAAAATCTCAAATGCAGAGAGTAAAAAGATGTGCATTATATACAAAGAAACAAAATATTTCAGGATACTTCTTGTCAAAAATTGTCCACAATGAAAGCAAATGGAGTGAAACAAAATATCTGTCAACCAAGAATTCTAAACACAGTGAACATAACCATTAAAAATGAAGAAGAAATAAATATTTTCTTATACAATAAAAAGTACAGAATTTGTTACCAGCAAAACTATACTGTAAAAAGGGGAAAAGCATTTTCTCAGATATAATGAATATGATACCAAACAGTAAATGGTATCTACACAAAATTTTAAGGACACTAGAAACAAAATAAATAAAATTAAGTTTTCTTTCTTTCCTTTCTTTCTTTCTTTCTTTCTTTCTTTCTTTCTTTCTTTCTTTCTTT
>NW_007731326.1:13913-16894 GCF_000696425.1 Galeopterus variegatus | reverse complement strand
TGTCAACCAAGAATTCTAAACACAGTGAACATAACCATTAAAAATGAAGAAGAAATAAATATTTTCTTATACAATAAAAAGTACAGAATTTGTTACCAGCAAAACTATACTGTAAAAAGGGGAAAAGCATTTTTTCAGATATAATGAATATGATACCAAACAGTAAATGGTATCTACACAAAATTTTAAGGACACTAGAAACAAAATAAATAAAATTAAGTTTTCTTTCTTTCCTTTCTTTCTTTCTTTCTTCTTTCTTTCTTGCCAGTAAGGGGATCATAACCCCTGGCTCAGTGTTGTCTGCACCACGCTCAGCCAGTGAGAGCATTGGCCATCCCTGTATAGGATCCGAACCCACAGCCTCGGCGCTCCCAGCACCGCACTTGCCCAAGTGAGCCACGGGGCCAGCCCAAAGTTTTCTTATTTTTAATTGCTCTAAAATATAACTTTCATAACCAGAACACTAGCAATATCATGTTTTTAAAGCATATGTAAAATTAAAATAAATAACATTAATAGCAAGAGGATGGGAGGAAAGATTTGGGAAGATATTATTATAAGTTCCTTACAATAGAAATCAAATGGCACAATAGTTTTTAAATGTAAATGATAAGTAATTAAAAATATATATTTTAAACTCTATGGAATCTGCTAACATTTTTACTTATGTATTTTTAATTTATTTTTTCATTCAGAACTTTTTTGGCTTTATTTGCCAGGAGCCAAGATTTAAAAAGTAAATGAAAACTATAGAACTATAAGCCAGAATTGACATTAAATTTGCTTTTAAAAATATGATCTCTTTCAAGGAATTTTTGTGGTTGTTCTGTCTTCTCCCCCCACACACCCTTTGTTTGTGTGCTTATTTATTTATTTTTAGCTCCCATAAATAAGTGAGAACATGTGCTATTTCACTTTCTGTGCCTGACTTGTTTCACTTTTAATATAATTTTCTCTGAGTCCATCCATGTGTTTGTGAATGGTAAGATTTCATTCTTTTTTTACAGCAGAGTAATATTCCATTGTGTAGATGTACCACAGTTTCCTTATCTACTCATCAGATGATGGACATATTGGCTGGTTCCAGCTCTTGGCTATTTTAAGGAGAGCTGCAATAAACATTGTAGTACAGGTATCCCTTCAGCATGATGCTTTCCATTCCTCTTAAATCAAGTGAACAGATATGATGGGGGTGGGGAGGCAGTGGAAAGGAATGGGTAAAGGGGCATGAAAATCAACTACAATGTATTTTGAGAAGTAAAATAAAAAATAAATAAAAAAAGAAAAATGATCTCTTTCATAGGGAAAATGATAGGATTTTTGATAGAATCCAAGTGAAAAGAATTTCATTTTTTTCTTTCTTTTTAAATCTCCATTTATCCATCCCCTTGCAATTTTTTTCAACTTTATTTGTATTTATTTTTGTGGGGTACAGTGGGTTGTTTCACTACATGCAGATACTGTGTAATGAATCACTTAGGGTAGATAGCATAGTTTTGTACCTGTTAGTCCACCTCTTCTCCTCTCCTCCCCAATACACTCTATTCCTAGCCTCTGGTAACCATTATTCTATTTTCTACTTCTATGAGAACCACTTTTTGTTTGTTGTTTTGTTTTGTTTTGTTTTGTTTTTTTAAGATTCCACATACGAGTGAGATCATGCGATATTTGTCTTTCTGTGCCTGCCTTACTTCACTTAACATGATGGTTTCCAGTTCCATCCATATTGCTGGAAATGATAGGATATCATTTGTTTTAATAGCTGAATAGTATTCCATTGTGTATATATACCATCATTTTCTTAATCTATTCATCTGTTGATGGGCATTTAGGTTGATTCTATCTTTTGGCTATTAGGAAAACTGTTGTGATGAACATGGGAATGCAAGTGTCTTTTTGATACATTGATTTCATTTCCTTTGAGTATATACCCAGTAGTGGGACAGCTGGATCATAAGGTAGACCTATTTTTAGTTCTCCAAGGAAACTCTAAACTGTTTTCCATAGTGGCTGTACCAATTTACATTCCCACCAACAATGTAGGAGGGTTTCCTTTTCTCTGCATCCTCACCAGCATTTGTTATTTACTGTTTTGTTGATAATAGCCATTCTAACTGGGAGTTCTGAGAGTGTCTACAAATAACTCTTTCTTCCTGTTCCTATGCATGCCATCACATGGATGTATCATCTCACTGTGATCCCGATGCTGACACACAGACTAGATCAGAGCCAAGGGATTTAAAGAGAAATGAGCTAGTGTCAGAATTAGTTTAACCTTGAAGCCTACCTCTGGACTTCCAAGTTTTGTGAGCCAGTAATTATACTTATCACTTAAAGCAGGTTCAGTTGAGTTTTCTGTCAGTTGATGTAAAAACAATTCCTTCCAAGGAGGGGCAAAAATGATAATCTATTAGATGGCTAGTATACTTGGCCAGGTAAAAATCATTACGTCTTGGATGAGAATAGCAGCAGTGGAAACAGATGGAAGTCGACAGATTTGGGATTTACTTTGGAGGTAATAAAAATGTGCTTTGAGATAATATGGGTCTGAGGTGTAGTACACAGAAGGAAACAAGGAGGACTAAAGAAATGGAAGAACAGGAATTTAAACAATTTGCTTGAAGTCACAAAGCTAATTATTAACAAAAATGATATTTAAGACTCGACTAACTTATTCCAAAATGTGTGCTTTGAATTTACATGTCTATTCATAGGCCAATATATTTCTACATTAATAATTTTAAAAAATTATGTCTTTTATTTCTTAACTGTGTATATAATAAATTTGAGAGGTTTATTTTTTACTTTCTTTTATAAAGGAAGAATACCTAGATGCCTAGAGAACACAGAATCACTTTGTTCAGCCTCTTAATAGTCAGGAAAAGGAAAGAAGCCCAGCTCTGTATACTTATTAAAACCTATAGTTATTATGTAACATAAGTTAAAGAATGTTTCACTGAAAATATTCAGGCTTATTCATT
>NW_007731326.1:11732-13508 GCF_000696425.1 Galeopterus variegatus | reverse complement strand
GATATTTAAGACTCGACTAACTTATTCCAAAATGTGTGCTTTGAATTTACATGTCTATTCAAAGGCCAATATATTTCTACACTAATAATTTTAAAAAATTATGTCTTTTATTTCTTAACTGTATATATAATAAATTTGAGAGGTTTATTTTTTACTTTCTTTTATAAAGGAAGAATACCTAGATGCCTAGAGAACACAGAATCACTTTGTTCAACCTCTTAATAGTCAGGAAAAGGAAAGAAGCCCAGCTCTGTATACTTATTAAAACCCATAGTTATTATGTAACATAAGTTAAAGAATGTTTCACTGAAAATATTCAGGCTTATTCATTAAATCCTTTATCAGCCCTGAAATTTAATATTTTCCTCTCAATTTTATAATTTATGTATTTCAAAAAAGTTACTTACTGAATTTCTCCTCATTGCTATTGAAATTTTCAGAAGATGCATGTACTTGATATTCTGTCAAATGCATATCCACTTCTCCCGCATGGATATAAGGGCTTCATTTAAACAAAAAAAGGAAATTATGCCTGTGAGCCGCTTTTATTTTCTACTCTTCTAATATAAATTGTGGCTAAAAGTTCATTTTAGGGTGTACCACTAATATCTCTCATCTGGAATTTCAATAATTGAGATTATACTTTATACAGTGACACATTTTCATATTGAAATGCTGTTGACTTAAGTTTACAAAAACTCAGAACTACATCAAAGAAGTAGAACTGAACTAGAATACTGTACCTACGGTCTTTGGCCTAACAATAATGTAATCACACTAGACTGGCTTCTCATCTTTAACAGAAGAAAAAGTATTTCATATACTTGATCTTAATTGTCTATTTTAAAAATAATTAAATAAAATTAATTTTCTACAAAAACAAGTGTAAATATTTTCCCAAAATTAAATTTCTATTGAGATAAATAAATATTTTTGTATTTGAAACATTATATGTAATGTAAAAGTAATGTTCAAACTAACATAAATTCTTGCATCTGGAACGAGACTGAAGTAGCCATAATTAAATTGCTTTTGGATTCTTTGACCATACCTTTAGTTAGGATTAAGGAATTCTGAGTTGTATTAAAAAAATATGGTTACCTTTACTGTATAAAATTAGTAGAAATGATCAAACTGTATAACTTAGGACTCCCTAACTATAAGAAAATGAACCTCTTAGAGATGATGTTATGGAAGCATTTCTACTGCTGGCAGAGATGAAGTAACAGGACCGACATTTACTGTTCCACCAGAAACTGAAATACAACCCACAAATAATTATATAATAAACAATGCATCTCAAGACACTGCAAATAAGGCATCATAGGACAATTATTTCCTAAAGAAGAAGGGAAATGAACATTAAAGTGAGTCCTATGATTATCCCAGTTTACTGCTTTAAGGCAGGTTCCAGGTCAAGGGACAGAAAAAGGGATCCCAGGTGGGACATAGAAGATTCCCTGAATTTAGGACATGGAGCTGAGATTCAGAGGACACCAAAGGAGCTGGAGTTCTCAGAACAGAAAAACGTAGAGAACAAAGGAGAGAGAAACCTGGAGACATGTACTGGCACTCTCAGTTGCTAAGCAGGGTACTGATATGTTCATGTGTGTGAGGAAACTACCAAAGACTGAGATAAAAACCACCAAATGAGATTACAAGGAAAAGTACCTGGAACTCACACTGTATGAGTTAGGGTTTTCCAGAAAGACAATACCAGTAAAAAATGATAGATAGATAGATAGATAGATAGATAGATAGATAGATAGATAGATA
>NW_007731326.1:9481-10921 GCF_000696425.1 Galeopterus variegatus | reverse complement strand
AGATAGATAGATAGATAGATAGATAGATAGATAGATAGATAGATAGATGATAGATAGATGAGAGGGAATTTATTAGGAGAATTGGCTCATGCTACTATGGAGGCTGAGAAGTCCCACAACAGGGCTTGTATAAGCTGGAGATCCTATGATGCTGGTAGCTTGGCTAAGTCCAAGTTCAAAAGCCTCAGAACCAGGGAAGTCAATGAAGGCTTGAGAACCTGGGTGCCCACTAGTGCAAGTCCTGGAGTCCAAAGGCCAGAGAAACTGGAGTTTTGATGTCCAAGAGTGGGAGAAGAAAAATATCCCAGCTCCAGGAGAGAGAGAGAGGAAATTGTCCTTTCTCTGCCTTTCTTTGTTCTATCTGGGCTCCAGGCAATTGGATGGTGCCTGCTCACATTGAGGGTGGATCTCCCCCTGTCAGACCACAAACTTACATGCCAATCTCCTCCAGAAACACCCTCACAGACACACCCAGAAACAATGCTCTACCAGTCCCCTAAGTATTCTTTAATCCAGTCAAGCTGACATCGAAAATTAACATCACACACACAGTACTGGAAATTATGCCTGTTCCCAACCATCAGACTAGAACTCTTTCCTAGACTGAGCATTGTCTGAAATTGCCTAACAAATCATGACAGCAAGATTTGAAAAGGTTATTCTTACCAAGAAACTAAACTTTCCCACAGAACAAATTTAAAGAATATTTATAGGTATACCAAAATATCTAGCACTCAATATAGTAAAGTTCCCAATGTTAGGAATACAATAATAGATTACCAGAAATGCAGAAAAGCAGGAAAATTTATCTATAATTAGAGCGATTATCTATCAATTGAAACCAAAACAGAATTGACATATATTTCATTCAACAGTGATATTAAAAGTTATTTAATTATATTGTATATATTCACGAAGATAAGAATAGACAAGTGAGATATAAAAAAGACCCACATTAAACTTCCCTTTTTTTGTTTTTTGGGGGCAGCTAGCCAGTATAGGGATCCAAACCCTTGACCTTGGTGTTATCATCACCACACTCTAATTGGCAAGCCCCCAAATTAAACTTTTAGAGATGAAAACTACAATGTGTGAGGTGGAAAATGCACTTAATGGGTTTACCAGAAGATTAGACATTACAGAAAAAAATGATTAGTGAACTTTTGAAGACACAGCAATAGATACTAAAATTTTAAACAAAATTTTAGAAAATAATATCCCCATATATGATATGTTATATGTAATATATACATTACACCATGACCAAATGAAGTTTATTCCAGAAATGAAAAGTTGGTTTAACTTTCAAAAAACAATCAGGGTAATTTACTATAATAACAAAAACTAAAAGAGAAAAGACATGATCATCTCAATAGACACAGGAAAACAATTTGACAGAATATAACACCAGCAGATTCAGATTAGATTAGATTTACTCTA
>NW_007731326.1:1641-9048 GCF_000696425.1 Galeopterus variegatus | reverse complement strand
CAGGAAAACAATTTGACAGAATATAACACCAGCAGATTCAGATTAGATTAGATTTACTCTATCATTCAAAGGACACCTATGAAATTTCACAAATAACATCATACTTGGTAATATACTGAATGCCTTTCTCCATCGAAAATAGCTCACGGATATCACTCTTAACATCCCATTCAACATTAAACTGCATATTCTAGGGCTGGCCCGGTGGCGCACTGGATAGTGCGCTGCTTGGGAAGCCCGGCGGCGCTCCCACCCGAGGGTTCAGATCCCACATACAGACCGGTTCCCGCTCGCTGGCTGAGCAAGGCGCGGGAGCAACGCCGAGGGTTGCGATCCCGTTGCCGGTCCCCGGTCCGGTACGGGGGCAACACTGAGGGTTGCGATCCGTTGCCAGACACGGAAAAAGACAAAAAGACAAAAAACAAACAAACAAAAAGGGGCAACACTGAGGGTTGCGATCCATTGCCAGACACGGAAAAAGACAAAAAGACAAAAAACAAACAAACAAAAAAAAAAAAACTGCATATTCTAGAAATGGAACTCGGGCAAGAAAAAAAAATTAGAAAGAAACAACTAACTGTCTTTTTTTTGTAGAGAACATGACTGTCTTTGTAGAAAGTATGATGAAATATAAAAATCTACTAGAAATGAGTGAGTTTAACAAGGTTGTAAAATACAGCATTAAAAAAGTAAATAGTAAAAGAACAATCAGGAAGGGGAAATACACAGCAATAACATTTATGATGGCATCAGAAATATGAGATACTAATGGATAAATCTGACAAAAAATGTGAAAGACATGGACACTGAAAACTACAGACATTGCTGAGAGAAACTGAAAACCTGAATAAATGAGGAGACATGCCTTATTCATATGTCAGAAGACTCAATATTGTTCAGATGTTAATTTTTCCCAAATTGATCTATATTTTCATCTTGATTCAATTGTAACCCCATCAGGTGCTTTGTGGGGATTTCCAAACTTACTCTAAATTTCATAAGGAAGTTCAGATTACCTAGAATAGACAAAAAACTTTGAAAAGGAAAAATAAACTTGAAAACTAGCAGTACTAATTTTAAAATTTGTTATAAACCCAGAATAATCAAGAAAGTATCATATCAATGCAAAGATAAAAATAACTGACAAATGGAACAGAATAGAGGTTCCATTAATAGATCCACAAATAGATGAACATCCAATTTTCAACAAAAGTGTAAAATCAATAAGCTACAGGAAGAATATGCCTAAAATGAACTTTGAAATACATCTTAAACCTTATACGAAAATTAATTAAAACTGGATCATGGATATAAACATAAATTTAAAATTATAATACCCTTGAAGAAAATATATGAGAAAACCTTTGTGATTTCAGGTTAGACAAAATTTTTTTAGATATGACATCAAAACATGATCCAAAAAAGAACAAATTGATAATTAGACTTCATCAAAATTGAAAATGCCCACTCTTAAAAAAACACCATTAAAAGAATGAGAATACAAGCTACAGATTGGTAGAAAATACTTATAAAGCATATATATGAAATGAAAGCACATATTAACACAAATACTTGTATACCAATGTAGTTAACACTTTATTTGTAATGGATTAAAACAGGAAGCAACCCAACATTGATCAACAAGTGAAAAGAATAAACAAATTATGGTATGTCTATACAGTGAAATACTACTCAGCCAAAGAAAAAGGAAATCCAATATTGACACAATTTTGATGTAGATGTTTCTCAAAATTATGAAAGAATTGATGTAAAAATGAGTATATATAATGTATGATTGCATTTATATAAAGATCTAGTTAGTGCAAACTAATATACATTAACAGTAAGCTAATCAGTGATTCCCCTGGGTTGATGGGGTGGTGGAATGCAGGGAAGGGCAGGAGAGACTACAACTGATATGAAGAAACTTCTGGTGGTGACATATATGTGTAGTGTCTTGATTTTGGTAATGGTTTTACAGATGTACACAAATGTCAAAATTTAACAAACTGTATTCTTTACATATGTGCCATTTATATGTCTATTATGAAAAAAATATTAAATTTTGAGTTCCTCAGTTATACATGCTATATTGAACATATGCATTTATCTCAACTTTCTACTGAAACATCAATAAAATGAGACTGAAATATTTTAAAAGATATATACTCACAATGATACAACAGAGGGGTTGGCAATGTAAAAGCATTTTTGAAAGGTAGAAATGAGGGTCTGTTATTTACAAAAAAGCTAAGTGCTTGTCAAGAGGCAAATCAAAAGAAAGCAGGAAAGCAGTTTGTGCCACAGAACCCCACCCCCAAGTGCTCAGGAAACAGAGGCAGCAGCTATCTTGCAAGGCCAGAATGATGACTGCTACTTAAAAACAAGCAAGTTGTTTCAAAAAATTAATAGTATAATTAGACCTGAACATGATAAAGTTAAATACTTCTCTCACCATCATAAAAATAGGCACCTGATCTTACTTCTACTTAGCACAGAGATCTTTCCTAGGCACACTTGTACACATCAGCAGACACTGGAGCCCTTGCTCCTGAGGAAATGTTTGTCATCAGAGGAAAGATTGGCAGTCTTTGATATTTGGATACTACTCTGTTTATCATCCCAAAGTTAAGCCAAACAGTCAAATCCCAGCTTCTCACACAGAAATTCCAATGAGCATTTTAGTGCTTCAATTTCAAATACAAACTGATAGCTATACATTGCTAGATATATGAGGAAAATCTACATAAAGAGGACAATACGACCATAAAGATAATTAAGATATCCTTGTCTGTGTGAATGTGTGTGTACAAGAGAAGATGTTGCACTATGAAATAAGAACAGGATGCTTTTTAGAAAAAGATTAATCTGAGAACAAAGAAATATTCTTGGGAATTAAAATTATGAGTCAAAAATTAACCTAAACTTAAAAACCCATAGAAGAAATGAATGGTTAAGCTGAGGCAATTACTCACAGATAAAATTTTTATAAAACATAGAGATGTACAATATTAGCAGAACAATAAGTATAATAGAGGTTCAGTTTAAGAGGTACCAAGTCCATATAATAGGAACTTCAAAAACAGAACAAGGAAAAAGAAGAGAAACAAATTAATAAAAACTAATAGAAAAAATATCCCCCAAACTGAAAGATATATATATTTTTTATATTTGTAAAGCATTCAATGGTAAATAAGATACTCACTCAAATATAACATTGTGAATTTTTTAAGCACAAAAATATTATCATAACTTCTGGAGAGAATAGAGTTCATATACAGAAGATTAAAGTAATGCCACCAGAGTGCTCAAGAGTAACCCTTTGAGAGTAGAATAAAATAGAGGTAATGCCATTTCAATTTTAAAGAAACGTGATATTCATAGAATTATTCTATACCCAGCCAAACCATCAGTCACATATAATTCAAAGAATGTCACTCCCATACAATTCTTCTCAGCAATCTTCTGGAGGATATGTTCCATGAATAATGAAAGAAGAGAAAGATATAAGACCCACGAAACAAAGGATCTATAGGCGAGGGTAAGGGAAGATCTCTGAGGATGGTCTGAAATAACCTCATGAAAACAGCCATTCCATCTTGGAGCAGAGAAAACAGACTACTAGAAGGGATGTTTCCAAAGGGCAAAAAAAATTTCTGACATGTTTAACTCTATTGAGTTGTGTTTTAAACTTTTGTTGGAGAATCATGGAGAAAGAATTATTGAATGACAAAGAGAACAGCAATCAACATAAAAAATGCAATTTCTAACACTAGGAATAACAAAATGTTGACATCAAAAGCAATGTGTTATTAAACATTACTTAGCTCACCTAGATCCTTAATAGTCTCAAAAAGATCTTTAATAGTCTTTATATCTTTAGTAGTCTTAAAAATGCACAAAAGTCATATTTACTTATCTAATCCTTGATTATTATTTCATCAGTTATTAAATGCATTTTTTCCTATTTTATTATCTCTGAAATGGGAATATATTTCTATAATCAATCGACAGCATCTTACAAAAGCCCTCATCTAGGCATCAGGTGACATAGTTGTTTTTGCCTGCATGTGAGGGAATATGGTTATTAATCTTAGTGATATGCCTGTACAACTATAACGACTGGATTTTTCAGACAGAAAACTATTTAATTATCATCTAAGGAAGAAACAAAAACACCAGTTATAGTCTGAAAATTTCCCATTGATATGTTATCTTAAGATCAAGAAAATGTCAGGGTGTTAGAGGCTTGAAAAAAATTCAAGAGACAATAGTGAAGCGGTCTTTTATAATATACTACTTTTCTAGCATTCTTGATAGTACAGAGGACAATAATGTTTTTGAAAACATAAAAAACAACCCTGAATTGAAAAGTCAGATTCTTAATAGAAAGAAATTCAAAGTCAGATTCTTTTTTCTTTTTTTCAAAGATGACCGGTAAGGGTACTTAACCCTTGACTTGGTGTTGTCAGCATCACACTCACCTACTGAGCTAACCAGCCATCCCGATACAGGATCCGAACCCATGGCCTTGGTATTATCAGCACCACACTCTTCTTTTTTTTCAAAGATGACCGGTAAGGGTACTTAACCCTTGACTTGGTGTTGTCAGCATCACACTCACCTACTGAACTAACCAGCCATCCCGATACAGGATCCGAACCCATGGCCTTGGTATTATCAGCACCACACTCTCCAGAGTGAGCCACGGGCCGGCCCCAAAGTCAGATACTTAATAGAAAGAGATTTTATAAAAGCTTGAACTAATTTATTTCTATTACTTTTTCTTTTCTTTTTTTTTTTTTTAGGCAAAATTATGACATATGATAAAAGGTGTGTTTAAATAAGTCTATAAAGTCTTTCTAAGTAGGTAAATATAAAAAATCTTAATGATAAGAAAACATTGTGTCATAGTTTAACTCCAAGCATTTTATTTTTCTACATAGTGTTATAAAATAATGCTGCATCTTAAAACCAGTGGCAGCTTAGACATGAGTAAATAAGTAACAGTGGAGAAACAGGGTTAGAGAAGGCTGCTATTGGTGGGTTTGCAGCAAGGCCCAGGGTTCACACTATTTTGCAGACCTCCAGGGACATTATCCATATTCCAATCTATGTATATGGTGCCACTTGGACCGTAAGAGCAAAAACTGTGCAGAATAGCAGCCCGAAATAAATGAGTTCAAACATTATTTCTTAAAGAGAAGTCATACATAACCTGTAAAATTGAAAGGTTAGAAAATAGTAATGTAAGTACAGTGTCTTGAAATATGAAGGAAAACACCAGAAAAAAACTTCTAAATAACTGAAAGACATCACTCACAGATGTCAAAAGGTGAAGGCCTTTGACCTCTGTTTTTTATTGGAATACTTATCATTTATTTAATTTTAAATTAAGTACATAGAGTACTTTAGTAAAATTTAAAAATGATAAACAATATAATCAAATAGTCTAAATAGGACAAAAGATATCTGAATGTACATTACATTGAACAGAATATAGCAAAAAGTAAAAAAATAAACACCCATGTGCATGTGGACGACATCCATTATGGGGTTTTGTTTTGTTTTGTTTTGGTGATAACTTATATGACAAAATTTTAGATTGTTCATAAAATGCTTAATCCGCAAAATAACCAGTATAAGGCATTTACAAATTCGGTGTGCTACATAACAGTGTTTTCTGACATAATACAATTAAAGTATTTTATTGCTAATATTAAAGATGATTTTTAGATCTTGGTAGCATGCAGAAAGAAATAATGTTTCAGCAACACTGGGTGAGGCAGGATGGAAAATAAGAAAGCAAAAAGCTCGAGGAGATGTATTCGTAGCTGATGAGAGAAAGCAGGGACAAGGACTCAAGGATGACATTGTTAGGAGATTGCCAGAGAAAGGGGAACGATTGTGCATTTCCCTATTTTAAAAGCAGAGCATGCTTCAAATGCCCGCAGGTCTCTTACCTACTGTAAGAGAGAGTTGGAAGATCACTTTTCCTTTCCTGACAAAATTGGAGGCTGTTGGAGTGATTATCTGCCATCTGTTGTCTCTAGCAGTTCAATTGCTGAAGAGTCCTCTAGAAAGGGGGAGAAAGAGCTCATTCTCGATGGAAGGTTGAATGTACATTCAGAGGTAGATTCAGCTGAGCAAGTGCCCAGCTAATCCCCTTTGCACACAGGGACAAGGCTGCCACCAACTCTAATTGATTCTGAAATGAATCTGTATAGAAAATTAGAAGGTTTTGGATTCCCATGTGAGCTTCAATAAAGAGCCAGGATGTAAGCCTGACAGCTGAATGGATTCAGAAATGAAAATCTGATAAGCGGCTTAAAACTGTACTTAAGTCCAGAAATGATTTGAATGCTGTTGTTAATGGCACATTGTATGTTGTCACCTAGTTAATTATCTCTGAAGATGCGTTCTTGCAAAGGAGAAGATATGCCATTCTTCCACAGCTTTTCCTCATCACATATTTATTAACTTGCCCACTTTCCCAACTATCATCACTAGAAGGCAGAAAGAAAGGATTAGGCCACTGCAGCTCCTCTGTAGCTGTCAGTTCACTGCGCCAAACTTCAAATATGAACTGTTGCATGTACTGTCACCGACATTTCCTTTTACATCTTCATTTGCAAATGAGGGGCTGACATTTGTTAGGCCTTGTATTTGCACACAGTTCCAGCACATGAAAGCAAACACTGTCACTGCTGGCTACTTTGTTTATTCCTTTGCAGATAGTATATGGCCTATTTAGAATTTTCTTCAGAATTTTTTTTTTTTTTTAACTAACCGAGATAGTCACCGAGCTACATGTCCTCATATTTTATTCAGGAAGCCGTCTGCAGTTTACAGAGCGTGCACTGCATTTGATAGCTATTTTAAACTGTATTTTTAAAACCGATTTGCACTTTTCTGGTTTATGTTCTCTGGGTTTATTTTCCCTAGCTAAGTGTAGTTTAATTTCATGATTTAAGAGTTCATGGTTCTTACTCATTGATTTTTTTTTAACAATAAGAAAATATTTTCCATCAAATGAAAACAAAGTAAATTTTAAAAGTATAGTAAAATTTCCAGATATTGTTCTTAGTTTGTTAAAGTTTCATCTTTTCAAAAGTGGGCTGATAATGTCAACAAACTCAAAGTCATTGAGGCAATTATCTGTTATTATTAAGGATCTTTTTGTGAAACAGAGGCTTAAAAACAAATTTGTGGAGTATATCCAGTCTATAGGTAGCTACATCTCAGCTTAGATAAGTGGAATTCTGTTACCTAGGGTGGTCACCTAAAGGGTTGATTCTGTGCTTAATTCCTAATTAACTGAAAATGTTGTGAATGCAAATTTTAAGTCTGCTAAGAATAATGAATTAAAATCACTAATAGGACAATAGTGTCAACTAAGAAGAGAAA
>NW_007731326.1:0-851 GCF_000696425.1 Galeopterus variegatus | reverse complement strand
CAGTGTTCTCTTTATGACAAAGATGTTAGAGGAAAGTGTCTGCCTTGCCTAGCATCCTAGGTGATAAGTCCCTAGTGGTGAGAGAGAGTCTATCTCACATCTGCTGCGTCTCGGAACTCAATAATGATCAACTAACTCAAATTGAAAAAAAAATAATTTCATCTTCAATCAATTACTTTTTCCTTTATTTTATATGCTCTGCTTTGTTTCCTTGTGAAAAAAAATACAACTCCTATGAGTATGTTATAAAAATGTTATTAGGTTGATGTTAACAAATACAAAGGTTGATAAGTAAATGCCACAGGGAATATCTGCTTAGATATGTCAATGACGAAAAACTAAAAGTGGTAAGAAAAAGTCACAAGTATAACAAGTGAAGTTTAACTGAGCTGAGCTCAGAAGTGTCTCAACTAGTTATTTGAAAACCATGGACTATGTCCCAAACTCATGCAAAAAAGTAGAGCAAACTAGACAGGTAGAATGAAATTCCTCCTTTTAGTAGACTTCTCTCTTTCAGATTTATGTTATTTTCTGCACTGTTTTTCTCCTAAGAAAATAAGGAACTTGACACACGTATCATAGTATGTCCATAAAATATGCTTGTTAAGCTGATGTGTTTAGTGAAGGTAGCTCACAGAAAATCAAGTTTAAAAAAGGAATTTTAAAGTGTCCTTTAGTAAGTGTTTACTTTTGCTAATGAAAAATATTTGTAAATAAGCACTTTATGCCCTTCTATTAAGCATTTAAATATTTTTAGTAAACAACATTTTATAAGCCTATTATCTCTGGCAAGGCAAGGTAGGCTTAAGACCCATGAAATGAGCAGACAGATCCCTCATAAAAACAACATC
>NW_007731325.1:158275-162924 GCF_000696425.1 Galeopterus variegatus | reverse complement strand
TGATGATGGTGATGATGGTGGTGGTTATGATGGTGGTGGTGGTGATGATGATGGTGGTGATGGTGGTGGTGGTGGTGATGATGGTGGTGGTGGTGGTGGTGGTGGTGGTGGTGGTGATGGTGGTGGTGGTGATGATGATGGTGGTGATGGTGATGGTGGTGGTGGTGATGGTGGTGGTGGTGGTGGTTATGGTGGTGATGGTGGTGGTGATGATGATGACAGTGGTGGTGGTGGTGATGATGGTGGTGGTTATGGTGATGGTGGTGGTGATGATGATGGTGGTGATGGTGGTGATGGTGATGGGGTGGTGATGGTGATGATGATGATGGCTGTGGTGGTGGTGATGATGGTGATGGTGATGATGATGATGGTGGTGGTGATGTTGATGATGATGATGGTGGTGATGGTGATGATGATGATGGCGGTCATGGTGATGGTCATATTTAGTGGCACCTACACTGTGCTAGGTACTTTATGCATGCAGTGCTAATCTTTAACACAGCAATGCAAAGTAGGTGGCAAGGTCTTAATTTGCAGGAGAAAACACTGAGTGACTTAACCAAGTCCACACAACTGGTATGTGGCAGGGCTCAGACAACAATGCAGTGACACCCACTTATCATATTGCAGTAAAGAGGCCACAAGGCAGTGGATGTGAGAGTCCCTGGTAAACAGTGCAGCTGTCACTCCAGGGAGGCAGCCTTTGGTGGGAGGTGGCCCAGTGCCATCACTGCCCTCAGTGAAAGGGTTTCCTGGGAGGGACCATCCCCAGCCTCCATCTCCCCCAGGCCACACCAGTGTCATCCTCTCTCTCAGGCTGAGTGTGCTGGGTAGGGGCACTGTCTCCCTATCCCTGTGGTGACCAGTGACTGGGCCTGGTGGGGTTGGTTTTCCTAATTTGAGGTTGTGGGAGCCTTCTGGTTGTGGCTGAGGTTTTCTGCTCTGGAAACCCAACTGTGGTGTGCCATGAGGTGGGGCCTGGAAGTGCTGGAACCTGCCCACAGACCACAGGCCCCACACGCCCCATGCCGCCTACATGCCTCGCACCACTCCCACGAGGGGGGCTGTTCAGGTTCTTATAGTTGACAACCACGGCACCACAGAACGTTCTGGGGTTGGGGGAAACATGTGTCTGCTTCCCACATCCTCCTGCAGAGGATAGAGCTGCTGAAAGGCCTGGGGTGTGCTGATGCCCCTGGTCCCATGTGCCTATGGTGACTTTTGCCCATCCTCTTGGTGGGGTCCTCTTGAACAATGGAAACCCCCAACTAAGCAGCCAGGTGGGCTAATAGGGCCTGGAAAGGCCTCCAGTCCCCTCCCATCCACCCCGGCTTTACTGAGTTTTGGATGGTTGCTCCCTGGCCTGGTTGTGCCCACATCAGAGTGTCAGAGTTGTGGAAGGGGCCTGGGGCTTAATCCCATGGGACTCGGAGCCCATGCCTTAGGCCTCTGAAGTGGTTCTCCTTGTGTAAAATGGGTCAGTCCCCACCTTGTGGGAAGTTGGTGCTGCTGTCAAGCCATGGAAAGTGCCGTTGGACAGGGAGAAGCTCTGCACCCCCACACCCCGGCCTCCCCTCTTCCTCTCTTGCCCACTCCCTGGGGTCCTATGGCCAGCTAGGAAGGCACTGGACACACTCGAAGACACTAGGGCCACAGCTCCTAAAAACTCCTGGTGCTTCTTGTCCTGAGGAACAGTGGGCTCGGGCCACCCTGAGTCAGTGGCACAGCTCCCGTCTAAGGAGACGCGGGGCCCCAGGCACCTCTGACAGCCCCTTATGTGTTCAGTCAGTGGGTGTTATGGGGGAGCAATCTCCACCCGGTGCCAACTCTGGGATGGTGCAGTCATGGTGGAACTGAGGATGGAATCACCGTGATCCAGGGCAGCGTCCAGAAAAGCCTCCTAAAGGAGGGTGCACTGAGGCAGGGCTCAGCCATGTATGGGGTGTGTTCAGAAGGTGAGAGCTACAAAAAGAGACAGAGGCCCCTGTCCCCACCCCTTCCCTCCCTGCCCTACCCACCCCATCCTTTCCAGCCCCCCACACCCCAGGGGCTCTATTATCATCCGTCTCATCTATGGGGATTTTTTTTTTTTTTTGGTGGCTGGCCTGTAAGGGGATCTGAACCCATGACTTTGGGGTTATAAGGCTGCACTTTAACCAACCAAGCCACCTGGCCAGCCTATTGGGATCTTAAAGAAGAACTCTTTTGACAAGAGGGCTCTGCGTCCTGTCCTGGCAGAACCCTCCTGGATCCCAGATGAAGAAACTGAGTCCGGAGAGGCAGTGCTGCCTGCTAACTCCCCCAGGGGCCAGTCTGCCTTTCACAGGGGTTGCCAATTGCCAGATGCATTGGGTTGAGAAAGTCTGCTGCAGGCCGAGGGCATCTCAAGCAGCCCCTGATTTGGGCTCTGTAATTGGGATCTCGCCTTGTTCGGGGCTGGATGAAAAGAGACTTTGAATCAGGAGAGGCCACACACCCACCTCATCAGTCTCAGCTGGGGTGCCACTCTGGTGTTGGCAGAGGTGGCAGAGCCCAGGTGGATGGGAAAGAAATATCTGTGGTGGGGAGGACAGGGTGGGAGGCAGTAGATGCAGGGGTCCCCCATCCTTATCAGAAAAACTGGCCTCCTCTGCTTTGCCCTGGCCAGAGCTGACTCCAAGAACACCCACGGCCTCCATACATTGATATTTTCTGGAAAACCAGCTCTGCTAGCAGCACAATGGAAGCTGAGTCCTAAAAGCTTACCTGGGTGAAAAAGAATTGAACAGATTCTTTAGCCCACAGACATCACAGGCAGAATTCTGCCTTGCACTTGGTACCTTGCACTTGACTGGCTGACAGCAGGTGAATCATTGCCCTTTTGTGGCCAGGAATGCAGTGGAGAGCTCCCTCCATGTACAGTCACTAGAACAAACGAGAGCCTTGCGGACCATGAGCAAATGCATTGAGAGCAGCTCCTGTAGTTTTCGTGGATCCCCCCACCCCCACCCCCCAAGTGCATATTCTAAAGACCTACTTCACAGCATAATTTGGATTTCTAATAAATTTGGTCCCTCGCATTTGCATAATGCTGACCGTCCCAAGCCACAAGCTATTCCATGGGCGGAGCCCTGCTGGGAAGTCCTGGGGTCTCTGTATCCTGTGCCCCTTTCCACCAGCAGTGTCCCAAACTGTCTTGGAATTGAGGTGCTTGTTCCTGTGGCCTCGCTTGGGCTGCCTCTGGTGATGCCTGGCACCAGCCCTGGAGCCTCTGTGCTGAACTTGAGAGCGTGGGGTGGCCCGTTGCTCACCTGGCCCTGCTGTTTTATGTGTCCTGTCCATCTACAAGGGCCAGACTGATCAGATCGTTTCAGACACCAGACTGGTGCATGACATGTGGCCTGGAGTGAAAAAGATGAGTTGGCCAGTCAGATTTGCTCCTTGGGACTTTAGAATCAGGATTCTGAAAGATGGATAGAGATCTGGGCTGAAGGGTTTGAGAACTTAGTGGCCTTGATGGCTGCCACCCAATTCTGACACTACCTGGAGTTAGTGCAGGCTTCACAGATTTAAGAGCACATCCCTACAAGACTGCCCTCATTCAGACACCAGCCACAAGTTTGGGGGTCCTCAGACCACCTGCACTTCTGACCATGGCTACCATTCAGGGAGTTCCCTCAACCCCTCAGATTTCATAATTTACTACAATGACTCACAGAACTTAGGAGAGCACTATACTTACAATTACAGTTTTATTATAGCAAAAGGACATAAGTCCAAATCAGCAAATGGGAGAGACACACAGGGCAAGGTCTGGGAGACACCCAAATGTGACGCTTCCATGTTCTCAGGATGTGCCACCTCCTGGCACATCCACAGATGATTACCAACCAGGAAGCTCACCCACACCTCAGTGTCCAGAGTTTTTATTGGAGTTTTGTTCTTAAGCATGACTGAATGGATTGTTGGCCATGTGCTTGAACTCGATCCCCAGTCCCCAGTTGCTCCCTAGAAGTCAGGATGATAACACCCGTCTCAAGGCCCAGTCTTCTAATCATGTGGTTGGTCTTTCTGGCAGGGCCACCCCCATCCTGAGTCATCTTGTTAGAATAAAGTCAGGTATACTTCCAAAGACCCACCATGAATAAAAAGACACCCCTATCACTCAGAAAATTCCAAGGACTTAGAGGTTACCTCCTAGGAACCAGAGGCAAAGGCCAAATTTTTTATTTCAGAACAACAGCCAATTGGGGCCTGTGAAAAGAAGGAAGTCTGGCATAGTCTGTGGAGAGGCCAAGAGTCTGTCCTAGAGGACCGTAGCCCCTGGGAAGGTGGGCCCCCACTTGCTCAGGGCCCACAAAGCCACAGCAGTACCCCTGTGCATCCCAGCATCCCCATCCCTGGAGATGATTCTCTCCTCTGTGGGACCTATGAACAATAAAGGTCCAAATGCCATCAGAATGCAAAAAGAAAAATGTGGTAGATGGTGCATGTACAGATGATAGTGTGAGGTTTGCAGTGAGTCCTGCCTATCTTCTTAGGGAGACAATCAGGGCCTGGGGAGCATGGGGCAGTGTCCCTGAGGCCGTCTCACTGACTTGGACCTATGTAGACCGTGGCTGAGTGGTGCCTTCTGGAGATGGGAGGGTCCTCATACACTTTGACCTCCC
>NW_007731325.1:157029-157461 GCF_000696425.1 Galeopterus variegatus | reverse complement strand
AAAAAAAAAAAAAAGAAGCAGGCAGGACAGAAATAACAAGCCAGAGAGGGAGAAATTCCCAGGAAGAGTGGTCCCATCATGCTATTTCCCACATGATATGCAAGGACTTCATTTCAGGCAGTGGTTCTCAAAACAGAGTTCATTGGAACCCCCTGGAGGGCTCAGTACAACACAGACTCTTGCCCATCCCCAGAGCTTTGATTCAGCAGGTCTAGGGAGGGACCCAAGAATTTGCATTTCCAACAAGTTCCCCAGTGATGCTGATGCTGCTGGCCCAAGGACCCCAATGAGAATCAGTGACCGAAGGGCAAGAAGGAAGCTCCTTCCAACAATGCCTAGTAGAGACTTCCTCAGCTTCCCTCGTGACATTTTCTCTGATCAATTGCTCATTTGTCTCCAGGGAGGAAAAGAACATTAGACTAGGAGTCAGAA
>NW_007731325.1:135371-156765 GCF_000696425.1 Galeopterus variegatus | reverse complement strand
TCTCTGATCAATTGCTCATTTGTCTCCAGGGAGGAAAAGAACATTAGACTAGGAGTCAGAATACCTGCATCCTGGTTCAGGTTGACACAAACTGCCTGAGTGATCGAGGCACAGTTCTTGCCTTTCTGGAACCCTATTTCCCCATCTGTAAAATGGCTTCAGAAATAGAACTGACCCCACGGGGTTGATGTGGGGATGAAACAAGATGAGGTGTTGACAGGACCGGTTGTTCCTTGACTCTGAGAGTACAAGAAATGCCACACAAGCAGTCCAGGGTCAGTGGTTTTGCCAAGGTCTGTCTGATCCCTCCCAAGGATGGTGTGTCCAGTACACTAGACCTCCGGCCATGCGGGTCACCGCAGTTGCTGGTTCTCTCAGGTCCTTTGGAAGAGGGGCTCTGCTGGCTGCTCCACTCCACTGTGCCAGGCTGGTCCTGGGCTCCTCACGGCTCAGACCCTCTCTTCCCCAGAGCCCATGCCCACTCTCTGGGATCTGGCTGCCACAGGGGCAAGGCCTCTCGGGAGCACATTTCCTCCTCCTCCTCCCGCTCATCCTCCACACCAGCTCATTCATCTCTGCCTTCAGAGCACAAGCACCACCCTCAGGAACAGCAAAGACAACAGCCGGCTGGTTTCTTTCCCACGGTGACAGCCTCTTGGGGCAGTGTTTTTGGGGTAGTGATCCTTTATGTTCCCCTGGGGGCATCCACAGGAGCAAAAAAACCACCAATCAGTCTCTCAGCAGCTCGCTTTGTTACGAGGGCTTGGCATGTGCTTAAGAAATGGTAGCTGGGGCCATTACTCTGCTTTCTTCCCCAAATCTTGCCCTCCATTCTCTGCTGGGACACGACCTCCTGCCGGAGGCCCCCGCTTTGTTGGCCACACTCCCTTGCTCTACCCTGCCACCCCCTCATCACACTCCCTCAGCCTGGCAGGAGGGCACCTACATGAGGCCATCGCAGGCAGCAGAAGGGACCCCAGGAAGCTGGAGAAAGCAGAAGTGAGAGTGTGATCTGGTAAGCAGTTTCCTTTCCTAGAGGCGGCCCCTCTGAAGGACCAGCAGGAGTCCAAAGCCACGTGTTGGGACACACGTGTCTTCCTGTCGGCCACCATTCCCCAGGGTTTGCCTTGGACTCTTGCTTGCTCAAGGTGAGAGACCGGCTACCTTGGTCCTTTGGTGCCTTCTCCAGAGCTGTGAGCATGCGGAGTTCAGTCCCCACTCCTGAGTCCACATTGTGGCCTCTTTCTGCCCTCTAGCAGGGCCCTCCTGGCTGGCCCTGGGCTTGGTGGCTGCCATCCCCTCCCTGTCTGGGGCCGTCTCTTCCATGCAGCCTCCCTGCCTGCCTGGGTACAACCTCAGTGTCTTGCTCAGCTTTGCTTTCTGATGTGCAGGATGAGATATATGTCCACGAGGGCAGGGACCGTGTCCTCCTCATCAACTTGCTTCCGCTATGTGGAAGGGGAACTTGAGCAGCAGTGGCTCGGTTGGTAAAGCAAAGAAAGCCCTAGGCTGTCCGGGACGGGGAGTGACCGGGAGCCAGCGTGGGTGGGAGAAGACGCTGCTCCTCTTGGGATGTGTGCTTTGTCCGCTGGCCCTGTTCGTTCGTTCCTCTCTCCGAGCCTCAGCCTTCTCATCTGTGAGTGGGGCTGGCACCACTGAGTGAGAGCTGAATGAGCAGCGTCTGCTTCAGCACTAGGCCCAGAAGGCTGGCGGGAGCGAGGGAGGGGGGTTGTCATTCATTCCTGGAAGCGTTCACTGGTTTCCCCATTTGGCCAGCATACCTTAATGAAGCCTGCAATCAAGCAGGCATTGTGGCAGCTGCACCCCCCAATCCCCAGCCCAGGAGCAGGTCTGGCCTGAGCTGGGAGAGGGCTGTGGCCAGGCAAGGGGGCTCTGCCTCTCAGGACAGCATGGAACGGGGCATAGAGCTAGGACTTGGAGAACGGTCAGGGCTTTGGCAGGTGGCCAGGGGTACCACATCCGCAGAGTCATAGGGAGATGTTGATGCAGACAGGGGTCTGGGGCCACCAGGTGGCCAGGGGTAAAGCACGATGCTTGCATCCACTCAGCAGGTACCATTTCAGCATCTACGGTGGGCCAAGGGTAGAGTAGCAGAGAGCAAAGAAAGCTAGGTCCCCACCACACAGGTCTGCTGTCAGCGCAGGGGAGACTGATGACAGGTGAGTAAGCAAATCAATAGGACAGTTTCAGGTGGTGATGAGAGCTGTGGGCCGGGGCTGGGAACCTAGTAGTCACTTCACACGTAAAGGTTGAATGAGTCAGTGAAAACGTGCTGAATGTGTTGAGAGAATGGATAGATGGCTCTGCAAGCTGATGTGGGTGTGCGAGAGACAGACAGACTGACCAAGCGCCCAGTGCTTCCTGAGCTCTTCCGTGGCATGTGGAGAAGCCGGAGAACGTGAAGCTGCAGATCTGCTTCAGCTTCTGAAGTCAGAGAAGGCTTCCAGGACAGCGGCGTTCAGGCTGGGACTTGAAGGGCGGGTAGGGAGGGGATGCCCCTGGCAGAGACCATGGCGAGAGCAAAGGCCCTGAGATCAGTGGCAGGGAGGGAAAGAAAGCTGGGGGAGAAGATGACCAGGCGGCCAAAGGTCTTGAACGTGGCTAAGGAGAACAGGCTGAGCCTATGGTGGGTCAGGACTAGGAACTGGACATTCCTGCTGCCGGGGCCTTGCTGGGCCCCAGGCATGGGGGAGGTGGGAGGTGGGAGGTGGTAGCCTAGATCATTGTGGGCCTGACACCCTTCCCAAGTGTGGAGGTGGGCCTGGGGCAGCCAGGGCCACAGAGCCAAGACACGAGGAATTTCTGTAGCAACCTGGCTGGCCTGGCTGCCTTTCAGGACAGAGAAACAATCAAGTCCCCCTGGAATAATAAAGTGTCAACACTGCAGTTATCGAATATGCAACTTAACAACACAACAGCACACTTAGCCAAATATTTGTCTGGAAGTGGCAGCCTCTTTGAGGCAGGTGTTGTTTATTGAGACTTTGCCCCAGCTCATCCGAGTTGTGGAGGGCTGGGTTCATTTCATGGGGGTTTTAGAGGAACTGGAACTAGATGTCTGTGGGGAAGCCATTTGGGGCCACTGCTGCCATTTACGGGGATACCCTGCTGAGTTTCTTACTGCTGCTGTAACAAGTTGCCACAAACTACATGGATTAAAACAACACAAATCTATTATCTTACTGCTCTGGAGGTCAGAAGTCTGACATAGGTCTCACCGAGTTAAAAATCAAGGTGCAGGCAGGGCTGCGTTCCTTCTGGAAGCCCTAGGGGAGAGTCTGTTTTCTTGCCTTTTCTAGCTTCTAGAGGCACCCGCACACCTTGGCTCGTGGCCCTTCCCATCTACAAAGCCAGCTATGGCTGATCGTGTCTTTCTCACATTGCATCTTTCCGATCGGAAACTTCTGTCTCCCACTTCCTCATTTAAGGACCGTTATGGTAACATTGGGCCCACCTGGAGAATCCAGGATAATGCCCCTATCATTACCCCTAATTCCATCCACAACCTTAGTTCCCCCTTGCCATGTAACCTAACATATTCACAGATTCCAGGGATTAGAACATGGACGTCTTCGGGGAGCATTATTCTGCCTACCACAGTCTCCCTGCCCTGTTCTGGAAGCTGAAGAAGTAACAATTAGGAAGAGAGAAGCCCCATGCTTGGCCAGGAGTCTGCACTGGGGCGACGTCCAGGTGGCTGTGTGGTGCCCACCCTCTGTAGCTCCACCTCAGTGTCACATCACATCCTCGGTGGCCCACCTCTCCCTCTTCCCGCATTCCCGTCACAGCTGCCCTGTTACTCATGAGTCTTCCCCCAACCCCTGCTCTTCTCCTACATGTTGGTCAAAATGGCCATTAAGTAAAGCAGCATTTCTCCACTTCTACTGACGTTTTAGGGCCGAGCTTTATTTGTTCTGGGGCTGTTCTGTGCCTGGGATGATGTGTAACCACACCCCTGGCCTGTACCCACCAGCTACCAGTAACGCCACTCCACCCCAGCTGTGACAACTAGAAATGTGTTGGACATTGTCAAATGTTCCTCGGGGGCAGTGGCCAGGATTGAGAACCTCTGAAGAAACAATCTTGGATGTCTGTCTTCTCTGCTGGTGACAGCTGTGTCCCAGACCTGCAGTGTGCTTGCCACTTAGTAGGTGCTCTGCACTTACTGGGTGAATGAACAGATGAATCTGTGTTAATTTTTCAAAATTAATGAATAAATTTATAAAAAGTGTATACATGCACCTGTATGTATATGTGTGTGTAAAATAGACTCCTGGTTTCTATAGACTGGGTACCTGAGAGTCACCTGGGAGCCTTTTAAGGAGTCACATTCCTGGGTTCCAGTCACAGAGAGTGGGGCTCCAGCCCAGGAATCTGTATCAAGAGTGCCTCATTGCTCCGCTGAAAAGTTAAACATAGACTTAGCATGTGATCCAGCAATTTCACTCCTAGACATGTACCCACAAGGACTGAAAGCAGGCACTCAAACAGAGACCTGTGGCAAACGTCCACAGCAGCATTATTCCCAATAGCTAAAAGGTAGAACAACTTGAATGTCTGTTGATGGATGAATAGATAAATGAAATGTTGTATATCCATGCAACAGAATGTTACTCAGCCTTAAAAAGGAAGGATATTCTGACACATGCTACAATGTGGGTGAACCTTGAAGACATGCTAAATGAAAGAAGCCAGACACAGAAGGACAAATACTGTATGATTCATAATGTAGTCAAATTCATAGAGACGGAAAGTAAAATAGCCATTACCAGGGGCTGGGAGGAGCGGGGAGTGGGGAGTCGGGAGTCGTCGTCCGATGGGTAGAGTTGCAGTGCGGGATGACAAAAAAGTTCTGGAGATGGACGGTGGCAGTGGTTGCACAACAGTGTGAATGTGCTTCATGTCACTGAATTGCACACCCAAAAATGGTTAAAGTGGTAAATTTTTGCTACATGCAAAAAGATGTTCTTCATTACAGCCGGGTCTGGGAATCAGTAGTGAGAGATGGGGATGGGAGGAGATATGGACTAGACCCGTTCCAGGCCCTTCAGAGCCTGCTGGTTGCTGGGTTGGGGCTTCTGACTGTGGCGACCGGAGGTTTGTGTCGATTTCTCCAGAGGGCGGCCTTTCTCTGAGGGGTGCACATACAGACCTCTAGGGAGGCCAGGTGGGCCACCTGCATGAGGGCCCGGCTGGGTGGGGACACACCTGTCTGGAGGTCCCACATCCTGGCCTTGGCAGCTGCTGCCCAGCTCCTGCCAATTCCTGCCGTGTGGGCTGCCTGGCCGGGGGAGAGAAGTCCAAGACCCGGAGTTGTACATTAAATCTCCTAATGTCGAAAGTTGGCGCGAATTCAGCGAACCGGGAAGCAAACAAACAAACAAAGCCACGTAGGGCCCAACAGATGATGCGGAGGCCTCCGGCCAGGGCTGCAGCTTCTCTGGGAGCTCGTGGGCTCAGGCCTAAGCCAGGTCCCTGTTTCTGCTCCTGCTGCCCGATGCTATGTCACTTCTGAAGCCTGACACCAGCCTTGTCTTTGATCCTCTGAGAATTTCTCTTGCTTTCAGTGTACCTAAAAGGAGATTTACAACAGAACAGTGAGGGAGTCTAGCGTGTGGGTTCCATGCAGGCTGGGGCCTTGGCACTGCCATTTATGAGCTGTGGGGCCATAGGTGACTGGCTTCTTTCTTCCCCATGCCTCAGTTTCCTCATCTGTCAAGTGAGAATATAATAGTTCTCACTTTGTAGTGAGGGCAAAGATAACAGGAGGGTGCAGGTGAGGGGCTTGACCTGGGGCAGGGCCCGTGGAAGGGCTCCGGTGTGCATGTGTGTGTGTGTGTGTGTGAGCCCTGGCCAGGGGAAGGAGTGAGCATGGAGTTGGACTGGCCACTGGTTGGTGAGTTAAACAACCTTGGACACCTATTTCTTCCTCTGTGATATGGGCCCAGTGATTTCTTTCTCAGAGTCATTCTGAGGATTAGACAAGATGATGTTCAAGTGGTTCCTGGCCACTGCAGGTGCCTGGTCCACATTTGTCCTGGCCCTTGGAGTTTGAGGCCATTGCCATCTGTGGAGATTCGAGAGAAGGGAGCTGGGTCTGGCAGGCCTGGTTGCAGATGGCAGAGAGCAGAGGAACAATCTGGTGTCCTGCCCCTCCCCCGCCGGCTCCCTCTCCTGCTTTCTGACCACTTGCTGATCAGGGCCACAGCCTCAGCTTTCCAGGGCAGCTTGGATGATGCTTAAGAATTCTCAGCTCTGTGCCTGCTTCTGAACACATGCTACCTTATTATCCCCTGCAAGGAAGGCCTTGCTGTCCCCCATGTACCGATGAGGACTCAGAGAGGGTTTGTCCAGGCTTGTGTGGACAGGAGGGTAAGGCCACAGGGCCAGAAAGAGGTGGTGAACTGGCCAGGCTGGCCTGGGGGAGGCCCAGAGCCTACTCCACCGAGCAGCCCTGGGTTTGCTGGTTGGGAGAAGGGGTCTCGTCCTGCCCAGACCCTTCCTGGGAGGGTTAGAGAGTTGGGGGTTGCATACCCACCCCGAGCAGGGGGCAGGCCCAGGGTGCCAAGGTCCTGTGCAGGATCATGAATGAGGGTAAAGGACCCTTAAAATCCTTAGATACTGAGGGGACCAAAGGGCTACGGGACCTTTGGGGGTCACTGACGTATGGTAGCTGAGGGCCACTGCTAGGGTAGCAAGAGGGTGATGGCATCTCAGTCCTCAGGAGGCACAGAGGTTCCTCCAGGTCCAAGGCCTCAGTGCTGGTGGGCTCAAGGACACTCAGGCCTGAGTGTCCTGACGTTGTCCACCACCCCTCAGATAAGGAGTGGTGGGGACGTCAGAGCGCCCTGTGTGTGCACTTCTCTCAGCGCCTCATGTTCAGTATATGTGGTCATTATGTGCGTGGTCATTATGCGTGAGTGCTCGTTACTTGTGTGCCCTGAGGAGGACAGGAGCCGGGATGGGGCCCTTCGGGAGTCCTTCCTTCCAGCCTTGAGAAGTGCGTCCTTGGAGACTCTGGGGTGTTTGAGGAGGGAGAAGAAAGATGTGCCCAAGACAAGTGGAAATGGAAGTCCTTGTCCCCCAACATCTGGCCTCCAGTGGGGGAAGGGGACTCTCCACAGGAAAAAGAGGACAAAATGAGGGTGATGAGAGGTCGTAACCCACCTGCTTGTAGATTCATCCCACAAAGATTTCCTGAGCCCAAGAAGGACATTGAGATGTAGCAGGCCTGGCCCCTGCACTGGACATGTTGGCATCGGGGCCACAGAGCAGTAGGGGCCGCCGTGGAAGTGCTGGTCGCCTGGCAGGGGTGGGGGCGCAGGGCCTCGCTGCTGTGGTGGCCAAGCCCAGGAGGGTCTGTGCAGAAATTCTCAAGCTTGGCGGCCCAGGAGGAAGTGTGTGTATGTCTTGGGCATGGGGATGTGTCACTGGCTTGACCTAGAACCCCCGAGGTCTCCCACCCAGGACGTGGGGGGACAGGCTCATGGGCAGGACCCAGGCTCTGGAGCCCTGGACAGCACCAGCATCAGCCCAACCCTTTTCCCTCCATCTCTGCAGGGGGCGGAGGAAAGCGCAAAGGGAAAAGCAAGAAGTGGAAGGAAATCCTGAAGTTCCCCCACATCGGCCAGTGTGAGGACCTCCGAAGGACCATAGGTAAGCCGTCCATTTAAGTGCCAAGCCGTCCATTTAAGTGTGAGGACCTCCGAAGGACCATAGGGGAGCCAGGAGCCATTTAAGTGCCAAGCTGCTGGGGCAGAGAGCCAGACACGAGTCAGTTCATGCAGTACAGTGACTCCAGGTGGGAGCTCCAGGCTCACGTCTTTGCTCATGGACAGAAGGATACAACCAGCTTCCGCTGAGTATTTGATGCGTGTCGGGCAGAATTATCTCCTCCCAATTACCTGTGAGGACCTCCGAAGGACCATAGGGGAGCCAGGAGCCATTTAAGTGCCAAGCTGCTGGGGCGGAGAGCCAGACACAAGTCAGTTCATGCAGTACAGTGACTCCAGGTGGGAGCTCCAGGCTCACGTCTTTGCTCATGGACAGAAGGATACAACCAGCATCCGCTGAGTATTTGATGCGTGTCGGGCAGAATTATCTCCTCCCAATTACCCTTTGAGGCAGGTGCTGTTATTTTACTCCACCTCTCAGAGGGAGAAACTGAGGCACAGACTGGTTCTCTAACTGGCCCAAAGTCGCACAGCTCATGGAGGGTGGTGGAGGTGGGCCTGGCCCAGCATGGAGTCCCCACTTGCAGCTTTCCACCCTTCCTTCCTGGAGCTGTGGGTCCTGCCTTGAGAAAGCAGCCCCAGGTTATGGGGTGGGGGAGCTGGTCTCCCCTTTCTTCTTGTTCTTTCTAGCCAGAGGCCCTGAAAAGGGGCAACTAAGCTGAACTGGGGAGCTGTTGGCACAGCTGGCTACTCCAGAACCATCACAGGTCAGCTGCGGTTCACACCAGCAGCGTGGATGTGCACTTTCTGCCTTTCTTCTCACTTCGCCTGTGTCTTAGCTCAGGCTGCTCTAACACATTGCCATAGTCTGGGCAGCTTAAGCAACAGACATTCCTTTCTCGCAGTTCTGGAGGCTGGGAAGTCCAAATCCAGATCCTGGCAGATCTGGTGTCTGGTCCCACTTCTTGGTTTGCAGATGGCCACCTTCTCATTGTATCCTTGCATGGCAGAGAGAGAGAGAGAGAGGAAGCAAGCTCTCTTGGGTCTCCTCTTACAAGGACAATAATCCCATTCATGAAGGCTCCACTGTCATGGCTGAATCCCCTCCTAAAAGCCCCACCTCCTAATACTATCACATGGGGAGTTAGGCTTTAACAGACCAGTTAGGGACAAACATTTAGTCCATAGCATCCTAGTTCCAGATTCAAAGACCCACTCGCCCTCCTGTCCCCTGCTCTCCTCCTCTGAGACACAGTTTCTGATATTTGAGGTGAACTAGCCCTGCCAACGCTTGGTGCCCCTCCCAGTCCTTCCCTCTAAGTCAAGACTCTCAGACGTCCCTCACTGTAGCCCTCCACCCAGGACCTCCTGAACAGCCCTCACCTTGCAGTCTGCCCGGCCCCAGCCTGTTCCCTTCTGGTTTGGGGGATCTGGGAGCACAGGATTCAACTCTGAGCTTTTCTCAGTCCATGGACCCCACCCAATGGGCCCCAGCCCTGTGTGTCCCTCCAGGTCCATAAATGGGCCTCTTGGCAGGACCCCCTCCCCTGGGAGGGTGTGAGAAACGTGCGTGCTGGTGTGTGGGAATGAATTCTTCTGTTCTCCTAAAGGGTATTGAAGAGACTCTGTGTGTGTGAGTGCAGAGTGAAGAGAGGCCTGGGAAAAACAGGAAAGCCGACGTAAACCAAGGGCTGCAGCTCATGGCGACGGGGTCCAGGGCTCGGGCTCTCCCGCGTGTTTACAGTCCGTCGCCGTGGTGTTTGCCCAGTCTCTGCTGGGGTCCTGCTGGAAGACTTTCTTAAATAAAAATCTCATTTCTCTTCTAGACCAATACACAAACCAAACAGTGGCAAATACCACATTTATTTTTCTTGTGGGCACATGAGCTCACTTTCTGAAGCTCTTTGGGAGGATGTCCTGGGGCAGACTTTTGCCAAGGTGACAGGGCCCACAGGGCAGCGTGGAATGGTGTCGTGGGAAGGCTCTTGCTCAGAGGGAAAGGCAGAGCCCAGGACGACCCCAGTACGCTGTCTACTCTGGGTTGTCCAGACCAGTGGTCAGTTAAAGCCACAGCCTTCTGTACCTTCAGCACTGCGCTGGACAACCACCAGCCTTCTCCACCCAGCAGCCGGGGTGATTTTGAAAAATGAAAACTGCATCCTGTGAATCATCCCCTGCTGAAACCACCCCAGCAGTTCTCCATCCTACTTGTGATAAAACCCAAACGTCTTTCTGTGACTTATAAGCACTTTGGCCATTGTGTGAAACCAGTGGACCCCCTTCTCAGAATAATGCTTTTACATATAGAATAGAATACAGAGGCTGGCTGGTTAGCTCATTTGGTTAGAGCATGGTATGAATAACACCAAGGTCCAGGTTTCGATCCCTGTACTGGCCGGCTACCAAAAAATTAAGAGTAAATAGGATACATAGGGTTACAAAGGGAACCAATTGCTTTCAAATATAGTTATTAAATTCTTAAAAAATTTTTGAGATAGAAATATATGTTTCTTTGTTAATACTTTTTATAACCAAGGTCTAACAGCTGGTCTAATAGTGATGGTAATTTTGAATTTGTGGTGAGCATAAGTGATATTTTCAGGTACCTGCAACAATGGTGGTGTGAATGGATCTGTGATTTCTGTCTGTCATGAAGTCCAGGCATTGCTAACATTATGGGCTTTTGTCAACATTTGTAATTGAAGGAGGTGCTCATTTTCAGTTAGAGGTTGATGAAAAGAAAGATGTCGTTTTTCTCTATCCAAGTCCACGACTCTCTCAGTTCTATGTAAGGACCTCTGGCTGTCCCTCCCCGCCCTGCCCTACGTGATCTCCCTCCCCCTTCTCCATCCACAACCTCACTGAATACCACAAGCTTGTCTCCAGCCTGGAGCCTTTGCACCTGCGGTTCTGTCCACCTGGAATATTCTTCCCACATTTTTTTCCAGGGGACTTTTAGGTCTCAGCCCAATTATGACCTCCATTGAGAAGCCTTCAAAAAAGGAGCCACGCTGTCCCTCTAATTGCATTCTTTCACATGGTGCCGTTTATTCAATGTTCTTTGCCCACAACTTCATCTGAAGTCATCTTTTATTTAGTTGTTTACTTGTGTATTTTCTGTTTCCCACATTGGACTGGAGTTTCTATGTTAATAGTGACCGTGTCTTGCCTGGTTCATTACTTACTAGCACATCACCTGGCACATTAAAGGGGCTCGTTAAGTACTGGGAGAGTGAAGGAATGAGTGAGATGAAATATTTGGAACTAGGGCTCTTTTTAAAAAAATCGTGACATGTGTTCGCCATACCCAAATTTAACTTTAGCCAATGGTTAAAGTAATAAAAGTTGAGCCTTAGGAGGCACCTTAGAAAGCATCCACTTTAACTCCCCCCTCCCCCCACTTTCCTTACTGTATTGCTGAGGAAGCTTAGTGCAATGACAGTCTAGTATCTGCTAAGCAGGGAAGGCAAACTGGTGGCTCCTGACCCAGGCCAGTTTCCCCTAATGCTGGAGTCTGAGTCGTTATCACAGGCACGTTAGGTTTTGATGGACTCTTCAGCTCAAGGAACTGGAGAGCATCTTGTCCAACCACCATCTCAGAGGTGAGTAAACAAGCTCCAGGAGGAGAGTGACCTGCCCAGGACAGTCTGGTCCCCTGGTCTTAAGTGACAGCTTTTCACTTCTCAGCATCATATTGATTCATAGGCATTTTGGGCATCAGCCAGCCCTAGCCAGTACACCAAGCAGGGAGACTCAGGACACGCTCAAGGACAGACGTTTCTGTCCATCTCTGTCTCTCTGTTGTGGTGCAAAGTAGTGCTACACATTCATTTTCTTAGTCAAGTAATGTTTATTGAGCACTTACCATGTGCCACTCATGGGGGAAACAGAGCTGAGCTCTGCTCCCCCAGAGCTGATTCATGGCTGGGCCCAGGAGACCAGCTGAAGTAAAGATGTGATAAAAATTGAAGAAGTTGCATGACGTGAGGAACAGGCTGCTGAACTGGAGAACAGCGGTGAGGTTCTCCACCCATCCGAACTTCTCTGGAGGAGCTGGCATTGCTCGGAGATGGGGCATCTCTTTGTGTGAGCTCCCCAAGGGCCTAGACCATGTCTTCTCCTTCTGGGTGTCTCCACTGCTGGCCCAGTGAGTGGATGAATGGATGGACAGATGGCTGAAGTGGCCGGATGGGTGTTGCCTCCTCCTCAGCCTGGAAACCAGAACTGTGACTGGCAGCAATAAGTATTGAGACAGAGATCTGTTGCCATACTTATCTGATTCCAGGGTGAGCCCCAGACAAGCCGATTTTAGACAGAACTGGTAGAGGACAGATAGACCATGAAAAGAAGGTGTTATCTGCTCAACAAAACATCAAATAACATCATTATTAGTTAATAAGCTATCTGTTCATGTAAGAACATTAGAAGGCCAAAATCAAAGAAGTTCTCAGAATGTCCACAACTTGGAAGGCTGGTATGTCATCATGAAGATAAAAGATTGTTGAGGTTTGCAAATATTTCTCAGTGACGCAGAATGTTCTGTTGGGCAAAAGTGTGGCATTTTTATTTACTTAGCTCCAGCTCATTGCATACTTTATTCTTTCACTAAAAAAAAAAAGTAGGAGGGGGCTTGAGTGAAAGAGTTGATTATTTCACTGTTTGGCAATATTTCTGTAGGAACTGTCCAAAAGCTATATAATAAATCAAGCCTCCACCCCACCCCCAGCAGGACTGACGTTTACGAGGAGGCTGTTCGCAGAGAGTGGCAGCTGCATTCAGCCACTGCGGTACCCAGAACCCTCGCAGATGGGATGGGGAGATTGAGTTGCCTTGTGCAAGAGCCCCTTGCCAAAGCCCTAACTCTTTTCAGGAGGAGAAACTAGGCTGTGTGGGATGCCTAGAGGAAAATGTGGAATCTTAACATGGAAAAAAAAAACAAACCCAAACTGTAATATGGTGAAGACTTCCTTGAACTAGCCTAGTGCTTGGTTATTCACTCAACATTGCCCATGTCCTTTAAACATAAAAGTGGTCAACCAGTACTTGTTGAGTCCCTACTGTGTGCTAGGCATTGTTGCAGACGCTGGAGCTGTACCGTCTGCCACCCTCGAGAAGCAGAGTGGTCTTGTGGAAGGATCTTGGTCATTGCCATCAAGGTCAAATGGTGGCTCTGTTGCTCCCAGCTGGGTGACTTAGGGCAAGTTGCTTAATTTCTCTGGGTTGTGGTTTCTTTGGAAAATGGAGACACTAATACCAACCTGGTAGAACTGTTGGGAGGGGTCCGCAGAGTGTCTCATACATGCTGTCATTGTCATCACCATTGTTGTCATCATCCTCATGGTGGTAGTGGTTTGAGGGCAGAAGTTGAGGATCCTTTAAGAGGGCTTTAGAGTTTCCCAAAGAAGCTGAATTGGCTACATATGATGAATGGGGTCAGCTGTTTCTGTGCTGACATGAAGTGGGTCCAGTGCCCGAGGGACATATGCCGTGGAGTCATCTGAATCCTACTCTTCCTTGAGCACCCGTCTCCAGCTTCCTCTTCCTGGAAGCCCACCCCGATTCCTGCAGCCCTCAGCCCCACAGCATGCCCAGGAAGCTGGTAGCATCACACTCTGCCCAGACCTGTGTTCTGGCCTGGTGGGTTTCTTTAAGAGGACATATGAATATATAAACAAAGTAGAATTAAAAGATAATACGAATCTTCTCATGAACTTTTTGAAGACCCTCATCTATGTTCTGGAAAGCTGCAACCCAGAGTTTTAACAATGGTTTCCCCTGGGGAAGGCATGGAGGTCAGAGGGGACATTAGCTTTATCTGGAAGGTAATTTTTTAAAAGAAGAACAAATTGGCACATTATTTGTGTCATTAAAAACGAATGAATAAAGGCTGGAGCCCCTGCCTGATTTCACAGTGTAGCAGAGAGAATGGTGATTTCTGACTTTACTTGTTGACTTTGTGTCCCCTGATGAATCTGTGGGCTCTGAGAGGACGATCAGAGTCTCACATGTCTTTGTGACCCAGTCCCCCTCAGGCCTGCCAGGCTGGCACGCAAGCTCTTGATTTCATTGTCAGGGAAACCAAGTCTCTCTGCAGACGTCATCGCCGTCCTTGGGGTGATAAGGGCGCGTCACGTCTGTCGTTCTGCCACTTAACCGTGCTCTGATAAGGCACAGCATCTGCTGGTCCTTGGAGGGCAAGATAAATTTAGATGTGGTAGATTTGGAACATCAAGTGACCTGTTTGCAGTGGAGCTTTTAGGAGGGAGAGGGTGGCCTGGCTTGTCTGCCCACTCTTTTCTGGGCATTGCTCTCATTCTCTCATTCCCCCCTTCCCCACCCGCATGACCGGCAGCCCCTTGAAAGTGAGGGGCATGAGCTTGGATGCATGTGAGATGCTCAGTGATACTAGTCAGTGGATTCTTATTTGGAGATTCTTAGAATGGGGCGCTGGTAGGGATTTCACAGATGATCTGGAGCCGTGATTTTCAAAGGCTGCTCTGCAGGGAGGGTTTGTGATCAGAGCAGGCTACTACCTGATCAGGTTTTCTTTTACCTTTTATATGTAGACTTCTATGTAAGATTTTATTCTAAGGCTAAAACCAAGTTTGAAACCCAATGTTCTAGGCCAGCTCTCCCATTTTCCAGATAAGTAAACTGAGTCCTAGAGAGATAAGCAACTTGCCAAGGTCTCCCTGTGACCTGACTCCAAGGCAGTCTTTCCCCCACTGTGTTAGTTTGCCAGGGCTGCCATAGCAGAGCAGTGTAGACTGGGTGGCTTAAGCAACAGAAATTTATTGTTTCCCAGTTCTGGAGGCTGCAAGTCCAAGATCAAGATGTGGTTCCTTCTGAGGCTCTGCGGGAGAATCTGTCCCATGCCTCTCTCGTAGCTTCTGGTGGATTGCTGGCAGTCTTTGGTGTTCCTTGGCTTATAGATGCATACCCCAATCTCTGCCTTCAACTTTACATGGCGTTCTCCTTGTGTGCGCATCTGTCTCTAAGTTTCTCGTTTTTATAAGGATGCCTGTCATATTGGATTAGGACCTGCCCTAATGACCTCGTTTTATTTTTTATTTTTATTTATTTTTTAAAGATGACCAGTAAGGAAATCTTCACCCTTGACTTGGTGGTGTCAGCACCACGCTCTCCCAAGTGAGCCAACTGGCCATCCCTATGTTGGAATCCAAACCCATGGCCTTGGTGTTATCAGCACCACACTCCCCCCAGTGAGCCACGGGCCAGCCCTAATGACCTCATTTTAAACTTGGTTACCTTCATAAAGATCCTTTTTCTAAATAAGGTCACATTCTGAGGTACTGGGGGTCAGGACTTCAACATATCTTCTTTGGGGGGCACAACTGAGCCCATAACATAGTCACTTTATTACATGGTCTGTGGAGTTAAGGTACAGGGGGCAGAGGATCCTGATTCCCACAGGTCTGAGGGTGGCCCCTACTCTCCCCCATGACCCTGGCTCAGAGTTAACCCCTGCAGGCCTGGGCTGATTACTTCCCCAGTGGGCCACAGGCACACACGTGGGAGGATTGTTTTCCAAGCCACGTTACATGGTGCTCTTTCCGTCTCCCTTTTGGTTGCTGTTGAAGTCATAGTAGTTGGTAAATTATTTTGCTAAAAGACACGGAAAATTGTAAGGAAAGAAAGCCAGTCACTAATGATTTTATCTCTCAGATATAGCCATAGTTAACACTTTCATGTAATTTCTTCTAGCGTTTTTCCACCTGTACACATACATACGGGTTTTCTTTCTTACCTTTTCTCCTAATATAATATAAAAAATATTTTCCCACATTATTAAAATTCTTCATAAATGTGATTTATGTTTTTCTGTTTGACACATATTTATTGGCTGTCAGGCTTTGAGGATGCATATAAAACACAGAACTTCCTCTTCTCATGGGTGTCCTTCTGAGTGATTACCCGAGTGGACCGGTGGGGACCCTCAATCTTCCCATCAGTTAGTTGATGGGTCAGTGCTATTACCCTCAGGATTGGTCCTGGCCCCTGGGCTCTCCCCATCTATTTCCTGTGGGTAAATTTTTTCTTTAAGCTATCTTGAAAATAAGCCCTTGCACACGAGCCCAGCATAAACCTGGTTTTTAAAGGTTTCATATCTGTTACATGATATATTGTACTATTTTGGTTTTCCCCTCTAGTTTTTGCCGTTACAATTAACGTTGTTCTGATGAACATCTTTGAACTTCATGGTGGCATTTCCATCTATAGCTGAAAGGTGAGAAAAAGCCCATGCTGTCTTGAAGGCCAGAACACATTCAGCTAACCCCCAGCAGCCTGTACAGTGCCCTCTCTGCTTCCTTGGCTTGCTCTGGAATGTTCCGCATGCAACTTTGCACTTGTATCTGCAGACGTCATTAACCTGAAATGTGATGGGGATGGACAGAGCCGATGATGTTTGGTGAGCAGCTTCAGCCTGGCTTACTAGCTCTGATTTGCTGCAGCTGGCAGGCCTGAGAAGGGGTTTTCTGTCTGTGTTAAGTCCCAACACTGAAAACGGGAAAAACAAGCTAGTTTGTGCAGCACCAGGGACCTCAAACCAGCGCAAGAGGCCAGCCGACCTGCAACAGCCTGAGCATGACTGCGTTGTGCCCATAGAGAGATGCTAGGACAATACTTCTAATGGTCTCTGCCCAGACTCAATTTACGGAATTTAGTTGCCAGGGCTCAGTCCATTCAGCAACACCTTGGCCGCGGAGCCCTGCAAAGCTGCTGCTCTTTTCTCCCCTCAGCGTCCACCTTGGTGCATCAAACATCCCTTGTGCTGGGTACCGCGGAGCTAGCATGAGAGAGAAAAAGAGAAAAGAAAAACTGCAGAGGGAAGGATATTTGGGGCCAATATGAATTTTTCAAGTTGAAAAACAAAAGCAGAAAATGGCAGCCATAGAACAACAAAATCACCCCCTAAAGAGCCCTCAGGGCATGAGCTATTATATATAGAGATTTCTAGCTGCATTGGTAGAAAGGAAAATGTGAAATCAAGAAACATTTTGAGTGCTTTTTTTTTTTTTCTTATTTCATGGTTATGCTGTCTTTGCATCATCTTTAAAATTTATTTTTAAATTATCTTTTAATTTTTTTTATATTACAAAAATTAAGGGCTGGACCGTGGCTCACTCAGGAGAGTGTGGTGCTGATAACACCAAGGCCATGGGTTCGGATCCCTACATAGGGATGGCCGGTTTGCTCACTTGGGAGAGCGTGGTGCTGACAACACCAAGTCAAGGGTTAAGATTCCCTTACCGGTCATCTTTTAAATATATATGTATATATATATGTTCATGGATGAAATTTCTGAAACATCATTTAAAAAGAGGAAAATAAAGATTGCCCATGAATGAAAATAAAGATTGCCAACTGAATCTAGCAGTTAGACCACTGCTAACCTTTGGTCTATAGCCCTTTCGTATTTTGTTCTGCTCATAGAGAGAATTGCACCAGCCTTGATTATTACTGTTTCCTTGCCCAGAGTCAGATAGCATTTTAAATGAAAATATGCGGCTGTAGAATCCCCACTGGCCTGGGAGGCAGAAGACCCAGGATCTCATGCCACCCCCTTGTTCCCGTGGCCTTGGAAAAGTCACTTAACCTTGATTTGCTCATCTTTAAAAGGGGGATTCAATAACCCCTACCTTAGCAGATGATTGAGTGGCCAAGGGAGTTACTGGGAGAAAGTGCTTTGTAACATGCTCTGCAAGTTGTTGCTGGCCATTTTCGATGTGGTCAGGTGACCCTTTGATTGGACAAATGGCTAGAGTAATTTTCCTGTCTTCCTGGGGAACCATGACCCTTTTTTCTAAAGTCACCCCGGCTCTGGTCTTGGTGAAAGTCACCACCCTCCTTCCAGCTGCCCAGAGACCTAAGGTCCCCTTCTCGCCTGCCCTGCCACACACCCCCTGCCCTGTGCATGTGTCCAGTCCCTCTCCAAGACCAGTTAGCACACTATCTCCTGGATCGTCCCCTCTCCCCCCGTCCCCACTGGTTCCTTTGTCCCGGCCTGAACTCCTGTGTTGGCTCCTTATAACCTCTGGGCACACCCATTGCCAGCCAAGCTCCATGCAGTAGCTAGGAGGTTCTTTCTAAAATGTCAGTCAGGTCCCACCACCACCTGCTTCAATAGCTTTCCATTGCTGCCAGGGGGGAGTCCAAAGGTCTTGTCAGAGCTGACCAGGCCTTGCCTTATCTGGCCTGTGCTTATACTCCAGCTTCGGCCCTCCTGCCTGCCCCCCCACTCAGCCATTTCTTCCTGTCTCCTCTCTTCTCCAGACCTTTGCCTAGGCTGTTCCTTCTGCTGGACACACTTTCCTCACTCTGCCTGGTGATTAACTCAACCTCAGGCCTCTACTTTACAGCTCACCTCCTCCAGGAAGTCTTCCCTGGTGACCTTACCCAGTCACACTTTGCTCTCCCACCTCGTGCTGTCCCTGTCCCCGCTGTGGTGGCCTGATGACTCACCTCCATCCTCCACTTGACCATGGGCTTCGTGAGGGTAGAGCCTAGGTCTGCCTGGTGCTGTTTCCCCAGCACCCACCACGGTTGTCTGCTCCGCCTCAGGCCCTTTTAGCATTTTGATTTTCCTCCTTGCTCAGATATTTTTATTCTCCCCTGGAGATGGAAAAAACCACTTAATCTCCCCAAATCCTGGACTGATTGCTGGTGGTTCTTATTTTTTTCTCTCTCTGAGTTCTTTTAAAAGTCCTGGAAATGTGGACTGAGGACAGCTGTCGAGTGTCAGTTCTGAAGTAGCTGCTTTGATCAGAAATGGCTCAGGGGAAAGATGTCCAATTGCACCTCCCGCCAAGGGCAGTGACCCCACTTTTCTCTCCCCTTCTGGACCTCCAACCAACCTCAGGGGGAGGCGTGGGAGAGTGGGGGGAGGTGCACCCTGCCAGCATAGTTGTCATGTCGGTCCCCTCTGGCTGCCAGAGCCCAACTGGCCAGGCAGAGATGGGCACTGGGTGATGTTGCTCGAGGCCTTTGGCTGAGCTCAGCTTGGGGCAGAGGAAGGTGCTGAGAGCAGCTTTGCCAGCAGCCTCCAGCATCGGGCTGGGGTGTCAACAACGGGGATGATGAGCAGCGGGAGGCACTGTCCTGATGCATGAGGCAGCTCAGCTGGGCCAACGCTATTGAGTTACTAAATCGAACCAGTGCGGGCAGGCTGGACTAGAGACAGCAATGAAGAACAGAGCTCTAGTGTCAGAGGGACCTGCATTTGAGCAGGCTCTATTCCTTACTGACTGTGCCTTTGGGCAAGTGATTAAACTTCCCCAAACCTCAGTTTCCTTGTCTCCAAAATGGGGAGAGGAGTGTTGAAAGGAGTGAACGAAGAAATGCCTGGGGAAGGCTCTGCACAGGGCCCGGCCTACGGCGAGAGCGCTCATCTGTGCCAGCTGCTTTGACATCACCTTCCTCTGCCTCCTCACTGGCGTCAACAGTCCCGTTCAGCATGGAGCTGTGCTTTTCTGTTCCCCCGGTTGGTGGTTGCCAGGTCCTGCTGGCTCGAGTTTATCTGTTCATTCATTCGTTCATTCATCTGTTAAGCCTTTCCTCTGTGCCAAGGATCCAGGAAGCTGCCAGGTGGTGGGGAGCAGCTTTCAGAAGTGGCTCTTGGCAGCGTGGGCTAGGCCACGTTTATTGCCTTTATGTAACCCAAATGTAACCCCTTTCTCCTTAGCCACATCCCTACCCCTCAGATCGCTATTCACTTACTCCCAGCAGACTTGGAGTGGTCCCCCCGACCCTATCTCGTCCATCCTTCTGCCTCCAGGCAGGAGAGGCCTCAACCACCGCAGACACACGGGGTGATAGCCAGTCCAATCCATGAATGCTCATTCAGCTTTTACTCCAGGCATCGTCCTTCAGAGGGTCCCCAGGGGAGATGTGAGGTCAGCTCCATCCCTTAGGAAGTACCCTTATTTGGGAAACCAGGGCAGAAAGTGCATGTGTGGTTCTGGGTAACAGCCATGTGGAAGGTCCGTCCTTAGTACCAAGTGGCCAGAGGTGGAGCGGGGAAGGGAACAGTGGCATCTATGTGGGATGGGAGTGCCAGTTGAGTACACGAGAGAAAGAGGAGGCTTTCGGGGTCAGCATCACACGCCCAGCAAGCATTCACTGGGCACTCACCACGGACTAGGTACGGGAGACACATGCATGTCCAGTGGTTGCAAAGCCCTTTGGGCCAGGTGCTGTTTGCCCATCCTGTTTTATGGCCAAGGAAGTGGAGACTCAGATTAGTAAATTGCTTAGGGTGACAGAGCTCTGAAAGAAGCAGAAAGAAGCAGAGCCTGGATTCAAACCTGGGCCTGAGTCAAGGCTGTGCTGGCTGTGGATTTCCTCCAGTTGGCCATGCTTTCCCCAGGGGGATGGGACAGTGAGGGGCACATTTGGGAGGCAGTGTGTGCACTGCTCACATGGTGGGCTTTGTGCAGGGAAGTCATGAGGCAGAAGGTCAAAGAGAGGCCTTCAGCCTGAAAGATCAGGTCTTTGTCCCGCAAGTAGTAGGGAGTCATTGAATGTTCATCTCTGATAGCCCCTGCAGTCACCCTCAGGGTGAAAGTAGGGAGCAGAAGCATGGACAGAGCAGACTGGGCTCCCAGACCTGTATGAGCTTCATTCATTTCTTCTCCTGATATTTATTATTAACCTACTGTGTGCCGGGGAGAAAGGAGACAATTACTCAAGTATCTAGCCCATGACCAGGCATGTACCATAAATGGCCTCCACTTCTGATGACAATAGTGCCAGGGCTCAGGTGATGCCACAGGAGGCGGGAGCTGCTGGAGCCTCTGCCACCTGCTGTGTCAGGCCAGAGCAGGTTTCTCTCGCTGACGCCCGGTCACAGGATGCCTTTCAGCACCACCTGTCAGAAGTCTGTGCCACAGCTCCCACTGCCCACCTGTCTCTTCCCTGCTCCTTTCAGGGACGGTTTCTCACTTCCCTGCTGTCTGTCCTCTCTCCCCGCTACCCCTTTTGGAATGCAGCAGATGGGCATAAATGTCACACTGGCCATTTCTTTGCCTGTGTTGTGCACAGGGCCACTCTGCCCAAGAGATCATCTCAGGTGTGTTCCTGGTGGGGCTTGTACTGGTGAGACGTTCTCATTGACCTGAGCTGATGGGGGTCAGAATGTGAGTGTGGGGTGCAGAGGGAGCTCCCCACCTCTGACAGCCCCCTGGCCTTCTCCCCTGGCCAGCCAGCCATGAGACTCATTGTCTTGGAGCTTTTGGGTCAACAGGTGTTCTGCCACCCTTCAGCCTCCCTTCATTGGCTTTACCGTGATGGGAGTAGTTCTCAGCCTTGCTTGCCTGCTGCTGGGCTAACTTCCCACCCAGTCCCCACCTGCACTCCCTCCTGGATCCCTTTTTCTCACGATGGCTTTACCAGCCTCGCCAGGTAGGAACCTCAGAGTTCCTGTCCCCACGTCATTAGACCCACCCTATCTTCCCTGTCGCGTTGCCTTGACATTCATCACCCCACTTGGACTGGGGCAGTCACCTCTTCATTGGTCCTGTTTCAAGTTGGTTTCTCTTTCCTTCCTTCCTATCCAATCAGACCTTTCTGCTTGTTGTTCTTAGCACTCCCAGAAGGTTTTATTTATTTATTTTTTTTATCTTTTTTTCGTGTCCGGCAACGGATCGCAACCCTCAGTGTCGCGCCCGTACCGGACCGGG
>NW_007731325.1:123820-135043 GCF_000696425.1 Galeopterus variegatus | reverse complement strand
CCCTCGGCGGGAGCGCCGCCGTGCTTCCCAAGCGGTGCACTGTAGCAGTGCGCCACTGGGCCGGCCCCCCCAGAAGGTTTTTTAAAGACATCAAAGTCAAAACTCCTGGCAGATAGAAACAGTCTATCTACTGCCTATGCTTCCCTCACTGTATGCCCCCCACCCCACCCTGCAGAAGGCCTCAAGCTTCCCACACCCTTGGGCAAACCCACCAGCATGGTAGGTAACAGCATGGCTTTCAAGTCACAGTGTCAAATCCTGCTCTTCTATTTAGGAGCTGTGTGACTTTGGGCAATTTGCTTAGCCTCTCTGAGCTTCAGAAACAAAACAGAACAGATTTTCTTCCTGGTTCTAGGTGTTTTCTCAGGCTGCATCCTCTGACATCTCCACCTGGCAAAGTCCTACCTCCAATGTCAATGGCAATGGACCTCTACCCATTTTCTCCATCTAGGCCCTAGAGCTCTCCACATGTGCCAACACAGAACCCTCACCACGGGTTGCAGGACTAGGTTTTAGGTGTCTGCCTTCCTAGAAGGCACCTGCGATTTCTCCACCTTGATAAGCCTAGCCCCTCCCCCAGTGCCTGGGCCTCTGGGAGCTGAGAGTGTGTGCAAAACCAGCAAGTGAGCAAGGGAATCAGAAAGGAAGGGGTGGGAGGGATGAATGCATTGTTGCAGAGCGACCTGAGGAGAGGTCCTCTAGAGCACGGCCGTGCAGCCTCGCGGCAGGTCCCCCTCCTCACACCTCCCGATGTGCAGGCTTGGGGCATTTGCTTCAGTAATTTACTGACCATCATCTCCTAGGTCAGATTTATCATTTACTGGGACAGGAAAGAAAAGCCCCATAGGGTGGGTGTATGGAGGGTGAGCACCCTCCTGCTGAAGCTGGTGTCCCGCTCATGGGGCACTGCCATGGAGCTTCAGGCCTGTGCATGGCACCTGACAGTACTGGCTGCTCTGAGAGTGGCCTGAGGTCCCTGTGGGACATTTGGGCTGGAACTTCCAGCTGGGGTACCTGCTGCCAGCTGCCCATGCCACCTGGTTGGCCATCAGAATGCCATCAAAGAGGACTGGCTGGCTCCTGGGCCTGGCTGGGAAGACCTTACGGGGACTGGGAGTCCTCCCTGCTCACTTGGTCCCCAGGCACTGGCCAAGGCCACTGGAGAAACCAGTTCATAACTCAATAGAATGAGCTGGCCTTTCCTGTCATTTTCCCCCAACAACAGACCTCTGAGGATAGAGCTGGCCAGGCCTGCTCTCAGGCCAGGCTGGGGGGCTCCGGCTAGAATCTTTCTCCAGGCATGGAATAAAGGCAGTCTTGCAGAGACTGGACTGACTTGCTCTCTCTTGGGCTCATTCTCCCCACCTCAGCATCAAGATGGAGTTATGATTTTTGCAGCCATTTGGTTGACTGCTCAGTCCTCAGGGCTGAGGGACAGCCAGCATCTGGCTCATCTGAGGGGAGAGCAGACTTGCACTGCCGCCTCCTGGCCTTCCAGAAGAGTCTGCAGAGATTCTCTTGTTGATGGGACACAGATCGTCCTCCTCAGTGGCATTTGTGATCCACTACCATACTGTGTGCATGCATATGCATGTTTGCACGTGTCCATGTGTGCGCACCCATGTGTGTGTGTGCCCATCACCGGACTGTAAGTATCCTGAAGGCAGGTTCCTGCTGTCTTCGGTCCCTGCCACCTCAGCAGATATTAGGGGATTTGACTGACCTGGAGGCAAGGACAGCCAGGGAAGGCGTGGGGTGCCATGCAGAGTTTCCTGGGCCAGGAACCAAGTTTTCCAAATTCTGCCATGGCTCCCACTTCCCAGCTCCATGCCTTAAGCCCAGCCTGGCTCCCAGACACTTTCTGGGCCAGGAGGTATGGCCACCTTGCCCAAAGCAGTCTCTGAGATGGGGAAGGGCTTTCTCCTGGGACCTGAACCTTCCATGGGAAGCAACAACCACTTTGTGGGCAGAGAGGGCACAGGCCAATGCTGAGTGGCACTGCCACTTGTCTCTTCTGCTCCATTGACCATCTTTCCCTTCTCCATGAGGGAGGGGCAGAGTGAAATCCCAGGAGTGAGCTCTTCTCTCCCTCACTATAGCTGTCCTAACCCTGTCTGTCTTCTCACTGACAGGGCTGTGTCTGCTACCTGTGCCCCCACACATAGTACAGAGCCTGTGTGCAGTAGGTGCTGGTGGTGTGCGTTTGCTTAGTGAGGAGTCCAGAGAACTGGCATTTAGTGCATGCCCCACCACTTGCCACCCACTGCAGCCCTCTTTGTTCAAACTGCCAGGAAGCCCACAGCCCAGTTTTATGCTGAAAGCAAAGCTCTGTTTCGTCAAGTTTCCTGGAGGGAGCTCATTTTATTCTCCTCTCCCTCTTTGCTGCTTATTTCCTGTTCTTTGTCTTTTATGGAACAATTGAACATGTGCTTTTATTGGAAGATGTTGTGGATCCTTTGGGGAAGTAAGCAGGCAGTAAATAAATCAGTGCATTAGAAATGAGAAGGAGAAATAGCTCCCTGCATGGCCCAGGAAGCGGTGTGTCCGAGCTCTGTTCCTGCTCTCTGGAGGATGGGCAAATTAGCACCTGCCCCACTGACTTCGAGGAACGCCAGAGCAGAATGCATTTTGACAGGCCGACACGCTGGGCAATGCCAGGCTAGGCCCTCGCCCAGGGCTCTAGGAGGTGGGGTTGCTCAGGCAGGAAGTTGCCATGTGTGTGTGGAGAACTGGCTGAGGACCAGCCAGCCTGGAGGAGCCGGAGCTTAGCTAGACAGGCCATTGCAAAGTGCCCTGGAGAGGCATTCGCAGTCACAAGTTGGAGCACCAGTGGCAGGCCAGTGAGCTGTTGCTTTTCTTTTCTCCTCCACCCCTGGAAAATAGATACAGTGGCTGAGGATCTGCTGTGAGCCAAGACAGTGGCATTGTCTCCAAAAGGAGAGAGCTCAATTGAGAGGTATAAGCAGGAGTGGTGGGGGGAGCAGGCGACAGGGACCCTCTGTTTTCTCCCTCAACCACCGCAGGATGGCTGTTCTCAAAGTCCTGGCCAAACAGGGGTTGGAGACAAAAACTGAGCAATCTCCCATCACCCTCCACTGTCCTCCTCCCACCCACCCACCTACCCAGGCCATCATAAAAAAGAATTTGAGAGAATGAGCTCTAGGTGGAGATGCTTAACATGGTCCATCTGCTGTGTACAGAGAAGAACTGGTGGCCGGGGACCCAAGGGAGAGGAGGCAGGAGCAAGGGTGCTGGGGGCAGTGGGAAGGCAGCCGACAGGAGCGGACAGGTTGGATTAGCAGTGGGCAAGCCTGGGCTCCCTGGGCTTTGCTGTTTCAAGAGGGAGGACAGTAGCAAAGGCAGGGCGTGGCTTCAGGAGGCAGAAAGCTGTGGGGATGCTATGGCAGACTCTGTGTCTGGGGGTTCTGGAAGGAAAGCAGTGCTATTAAAGCCAGGCCTGGGGTCAGTTCTTGGTTCTCCCACTCACTCCCTGGATGGCCTTGGGCAACTTCCTGGCCTTCGGGGGGCAGTCCTGCCCTTGTACCATGGGTAAATATGTAACACCTCCCCACGGGTCTCCATGAGCATCACCTAAGACACGTGTAGGAGGTGTGGAGCGTGTTTTGCCAGGGTTCCAGATGGTCCTAAGAGGTGGGCACTGGGTCAGCCTCTCTGCAGGCCTGGTGACAGTGCTTTCTGGGGTCACTGGCCAGCAACCAACTTTTTTTCCCAGCCAGGCCTGAATGATGAAAGCCAGCTCTCTGGTCCAGGACTGATAGAGCCACTGCCACCTCCTCCTCCTCCTCCAAGTTCCAGGGACTCCTGAGATCCTCAGAACCACCACCTGCCTTTGGTGGCTTCTCATATACATGCTGGTGGCAGTTCCGAGCATGCATGTCCTCACTCCCGTGGAGTGTGTGGGCAGCCGTGCAGCTCGAGAAGCTCTTTTTGCTCCTTGAGCCCTTGTAATCCTCCCACAGTCCTGCGGGCTAAGTCGTGTTTCTCTTTTCCTTTTACACACGAGAGTCTGAGAAGGCAGGGCCAGGTGCATGACAGCTCACTACTACTTCTTGGGGCTTAATCACAGCAGCGACCACCAAATGGCTTGCTGGTGGGTGAGATGGGGCTGGATGGGCCCCTTCCCAGCTGATGTGGACCCTCCACTCCAGCCCCTTTTGCATGCAGGTCTTTGGGTCTCTGGTCCCAAGCAGCTGCTGCCTACACCTGTCTCATTTTTTCAGCGTGGCGTTTGGCCATGGGAGGATGAGGTGGTGGGAGAAGTGAGTTACCTTCAAGTCTGAGTAGGCATGAATTTGCCAAAGGAAACATTTAATGTATGCCAAGAAACATTTTACTTGGTTACTTTTTAACAGGTCCAGTGCACAGTTTTCCATCAAAACTTTTCCATCGCTCATAAGTGTCTCTGATACAGAAACTGGGTCCTGCGATATCCTTGTCACAGCTCCCATTTTATTCGGGATCCTGTGTTTTCAGAATGTTAACATCTCTTGCTTTGCATAAGGGTTGTGCTCCCTGATGGAAATATTTCACAAGAATGTTTGCAACTGTTGAGGTGGCGCTAAACTCCCTCAGAAGTTTTCTTTGTCCAGCTCAGAGAAAAACCCCTTTATTGTGAAGTCCCTGCTGCATTTCACTGGCCAGTACTGACCAGTCTTGCCAGGGCACCACGAAATGAATTAAATCCCACTACAGCAAAAGCTGTTTAAGTTTCATGAAAGTGTTTATGGAAACAGTTGCAGAATCCTCCGCTGACAGCCCACTTGTAGTGTGTAATTTTTGATAAAACATGCACCCAGCACAGCAGAATTTGGACAGCCCTCAGAATGTCCTGGAATGGAATTTGGCTGGGCTGTCTGTCCAGGTCTCTGATATGGCTGTGAGAGAACTTTCAGCCACTAATTAGGCAGATATTTAATGGTTCCTTCTAGGTACCAGATGCTGGGCTAATCACAGAGATAAGTGCAAACTGGCTCCACCGTCAAGAAGCCTAGTTGATAGGGAATAGAAGTCACACGTTTTGTTCCTAAATACGTCAGAACCACGTCAGGAAGGGCGGTAGCCACACCTCTGAGAGTGCGAGATGATTTTAGGTGGTACACGGATGGACTGTGTTATGCGTTTATGGTAATGCATGTCATAAAAAAACACAGCAATTGCAGCAGTAATTCCCATATGTTATTACTTAAAAAGACTAAGTTGAAAAAAAAAAAACAGGAGGGGCAGTCAATTAAAACCCAAGTTAAAAAAAAAAAGATACCGTAGTAAAGGTAACTATTACAGCTGGTAGGTTATGAGAAAAGATTATGGTAAAAGCCATGACAGCAGCTCATGAATGGCTATCTGGAGAAATTAAGTTCAGTTGTACTGTGTGCTGACGGGGCACCAGGCACATTAGGAAACCCTGGGTGAGGGAAGTGTTGCCATCCCAACTCAGAACTATAAAACTGGTTCAAAGAGGTGAAATGATTTTCCTAAGGTCACTTAACTAGTAAATGGGAGAACTTAGATTTGAACCCAGGTCTGTCTGACTCCTGATCCTGAACTCTTAACCACTATGCTACATGTAAATTGACCAAAGTGATTATTTCCTCCCTAGGGTATAACACAGGAAAGCTTCCTAGAGGAGGTGGCCTTGACTGAGCGGTAGGATTGAGCAAGCAAAGTTTGGCTGGTAAGGCAGAATGTCCCATGGATTTAGATACCCATGATGATTAGCTGGACCATTTGAATTAGAGTGACATAAACACTTTTTCCTCATCTAAATGAAATCTCAGGCTAGGCTATGGGTTGGCTCTTCAGAGTCACCAGGGATCTAGGCTACTTCTGTCTCTCTGCTCCACTAGACACCTCATGGTCCAAGGTGGCAGTTGTAGCTCCAGCCACAACATTCTTCTTCCAAGGAAGTAAAAAAAAGAAAAGAACAAAATGGGTAAATGCACATTCCTCTCACTGAATGAGCCACCTCCAGTAGCTTTCCTGGAATCTGAGCCTCATGAGCCATCCTCATGGGTCACTGGCCAGCCCTGGTGATGACAGAGGCTGCCCCTGAATGTGAGGTGGCTTGAGCTGCTTCCTGCTGCGGCTGTGAGGGGACAGAGCCTCCTCTGAAGTGGGGCTTGCTTCTGGAGTGGCCCCAGTAAGTTCCTGGGTCTGTTTTGGTTTTAATTTCTTTAATTTCTTTGCTGTTTAATTGTCCATCAGCCCCTCTGAAAAGACTAGAGTCACTCTTGAGCAGAAACTAATCCAGTGCCCCAACTTGCCACTGTCTGGTGCAATGACAGCAGGAGGTCAGAGCCAAATTTTCACCAGAAAGCTGGGCTGGCTGAAACATCAGATCCCACGTGGTGGTGACCAGCCCCAAGGTGTGAGCGGTGTTCGTGCAGCTCACAGGCAAGTGCGAGACCTTGTCACCCCACCAGCTCCCTCCGACCCTCTCTCCATCCCCTGGGGGCCTGGGTTTGCTTTCACTTCCCATCTCTCCAGGAATATCAAGTTTGGGGAGTTGCTTAAAATCGATGGCGCTCTTCTGGCTTGCCAAGTTGTTCAGAAGACTGGTTCAGAGAAGAGCAAATCTTGTTCATGTGAAGCGCCTCTGCTGGGATTGGGGTCGTCTGGGTCTGAAATGTGCCCTTTCACTTCGGGGGAATTAGGATACCGGTGGAAAGAACATTAGGGCTAAAATGGGCGCGAGAGGTGGGATCCAGCACCATTCCTCCGTCTTCTCCATCAGGAAACCTGGCTGCAGCTGGTGAGAGGCAGAGCCAGGGCTAGCGGGCTTCTGCCCTCCTCCTCCAGCTCTGCCTTTGTTCTGTAATTACCTCCAAGCAAATAGCATTATAAGGAGGTTGCAGAGATGCTTCCTAGGGCATCAGGAATCAAACTGCTATTAATATGCTAATTACAGCAGGTTCCTATTTACCATTTAAACAGGTCCTGGAGAGACTCTCCTTGGCAACCCTGTTAGACATTCGGTTCTTGAAATAGAAAATCCATATTATTTTTTAATAAAAGCTCCACATCCAGGCTTTCCCTCTGAACAGCCATCCCTTCTCCTTAGATTTAGTAGGTCCTGCTTGGGCCCCTGGCAATGAAGACTATGTGGGGTGGGGTGGGAAGGATTTGAAACATTTTGGAAAGCAGGCAGCTCTTCACAGATGTCCATGGGTGCTGGGGCCCCAGAGGTCCCAGGCCATTACCTGCTGTCATTGTACCTCTGAGCATTATTTTTAGCAGTGGCATCACAGCTACTGGCTTTATTTTTAGATTGGATGATGCAGGTGCTGTTTGGAAATGTATTTTTCCCCTCATCACTTTTGTCCTAGAAGTACCAGGTATATGAGGAAAACAAAATGGCAGCCACCCAGCCAAGGGTAGTATCAACCTTTGTTTGGAAAGCAGACGGGTGAGTGGACTGTTTGCTTTGAAGATGGATCCCAGAGGGCAGGAAGCAGGGACCATACTTCTTATCTTTCTGAGGAACTGGGCAAGGCAGGAGACCTCTGTCTCTCAGTTGGGGACTTTTCTTCATTGGGAAACAGGAGAGTGATCATTTGTTCCAATCAGGGATTGAAGCTGTTCAATGAAGGGCATGGGACTTTTCTAGAGAGTAGGCTGTAGATTCTAGAAGAATAATGCATTAGCTAAGGTATTTTATAAATCCAACAAATATTTATTAAGCATCCACTATGTGTCAGATGTAAATTAGTCACTGGAGATACGTTGGGGAACATTCCAGTTACCATGGCTGAGTGACATGGTGGCATAAAGCAACCATTTATTGTGCTCACAGATACTGTGGGTCAGGGTTTCAAACAGGGTAAAGCAGTGATGGCTTATTTCCACTCCATGTTATTGAAGCCTAGTTGTAAGACTTGAAGGCTGGGAGCTAGAAGATGAGTTCACATGTTGATGGGTCCTCTGTATGGCCTGGGCTTGCTCACAACATGGTGACTGGTTCCAAGGGGAAGCATCCCAAGAAATGGACAGCTTACGCAGAAGCTATATCCTTTTTGTGACCTAGCCTCAAAAGTTATAGAGCATCACATTCACCATGATCCATTGGTAGGAGTAGTGATAAGCCCTTACTCAGTTTCAAAGGGAAGGAATGTAAACCCCACCTCTCGGTGGAAAGAATGTCAGTCACGTTGTATGAAGAGCATAGGGTGCAGTATGTATGTGTATTTCCAGAAGTGTAAGAGAGACTCGAAAACATGAGCAGGGAAGAAGGGGCTATAAAAAATGGCAACGTGAGTTTTAGAAGAAAGAAATATAACTTCTAAAAATGAAAATTTAATGAATGAAAGTAAAAACTCAATAGACATGATAAACAGGCAGATTAGGTTTAGTGGATGAAAAAGTTTAAAAAGTGGATATATTCAAATAAGTGAACTAGAATGCATCCCAGAGACAGACAGAGATGTAAATAATAAAAGACAGGTAAAGAGGCAGGCAGGATGCAGGAGAAGGTCTAACACACATCCAGTTGGATATTCGGAAGGAAATAATGTGGAAAATGGGAAAGAGGCAACATTTTAAGAGATTATAACTGAGAACATTTTAGAATTTTTGAAAGGTACAGAATCTCAGATTTAGGAAATTCAGTGAGTCCCAAACATGATAAATAACAATAAACCTACTCCTTAAACATAAGTGTAAATCTGCAGTTCACATAAGACAAAGAGATGATTTTGAAAACAACCAGACAGAAGAGGATTTCCTATCTAGGAATGGTGATTAGTCTGTCCGATGACTTCTCCACAGCAATTATGGAAGTCCAAAAATGGTAAAATATCTTCAACGGGCTGAAAGTAACTGTTATCCCGTAATTCTATACCCAGTGACAGCACTGTTCAAGAACAGCAGCAAAATTAGAGATAGAAGATAGAGATCAAAGAGCAAAGTTTGGGTAATTTATCAGAAATTTACTTCACAGGACATTCTACAATACGTACTTCAGGCAAAAGAAAATACCAGATGAAGGTCTGAGGTGGAAGATGGAATGGTGTCCAGAAATTCTGGTAAATTTTTGGCTGTTGAAACACATGCCAGTTGTATAAAATAGTGTCTCAATTGAGGGATTAAAAAAACAAGATAGAACTAAAATACTTGATAAGCAGAACATGTAAGCTGGGAAGAGATGATCAAAATTAAAGCATTCTAAGTTCCTCATATCTTTTTTGGAAAAAAAGTAAAAGTGTTCATTCACTTCGGATTTGTTAAGAACAGACAGTGTAACTTCCAATTAGTAGAGCAGCAGTTTCCACATGTTGACCAGGACCCTCGGGCGTCCCTGAGACCCTTCCAGCAAGGTCAAAGCTACTTTCATAATAATTCTTTTTTTTTTTGTCTTTTTTGTGACCGGTAAGGGGATCTCAACCCTTGGTGTGGTGTCGCCCACACCATGCTCAGCCAGTGAGCGCACCGGCCATTCCTATATAGGATCCGAACCTGCAGAGGGAGCATCGCTGCACTCCCAGCGCCACACTCTCCCGAGTGTGCCACGGGGTCCGCCCCATAATAATTCTTAATAACGTTAATTTACTGTCTTTACTCTCATTCTCTCATGAGTGTACAGTAGAGTTTTCTAGAGCCTACTTGACATGTGATGACATCACTGACAGTTAAAATATGTGCTTGTGTATTCTTGTTTTAAATTTTTCTCAATTTTCTTTTTTTTTTTTTGAGACTACTTATACTTTATTTGGTGTCAATATTCATTTTTCTGTGGAAATATTACTGTAGTTGATTTGGGGGTACTTTATATATGGCATGTACATCTCCCTAACCCCTCTCCCCCACCTCACCCCTGGTAACCATTGTTTTAGTCTTTGTCTCTATGTATTTGACTTTTTTAAAAAAGATCCCACATATAAGTGAGATAATGCAGTATTCTTTTCCCCTGCATCTGGCTTATTTCACTCAGCACAATATCCTCCAGGTTCATCTGTGTTGTTGCAAATGGCAGGCTCTCCTTTTTTAAGGCTGAATAATATTTAATTGTATATATATAGCACAGTTTCTTTATCCATTCATCTGTTGACAGATACTTAGGTGTTTCCATTTCTTGGCTATTATGAATAATGCTGCAATGAAAATGGGGGTGCTAATTTCATTTCCTTTGGGTATATACCCAGAAGAGGGATTGCTGGGTCATATGGTAGTTGTATTTTCTAATATGGAAAATATTAATAGGTATAACTCACATAAACAAAAGCTGCTTGGGGTCTTTAATAATTTGTAAAGCTGTAAAGGTGTCACAAATTTGAGACTCACTGCAGTAGAGGGAAGAAAAGGATAACAGGAACAGAGAGACTTAAAAGATAATACTTGAAATAGCATTTCCTGAGCCCTGAGAAACAACTGGAGCTATATATTTATCTTTCATCCCAAGAAAACTCAAGATAGAAACTTTTAAATCTAGAGAACTGATAAAGTAAGGTACTAATAACATTCTGCAGACCTAAGAACCCAGATTGGGATGAATATCAAGGCTGGGCCATGCTCATCCTATGTTAGACAGTGACGTCTACTGAACCCAGCTCTATGAAACAAAGGACTAGCAAGAGTGTGTGCCGTATTTAGACTAAAGGACATAGAAAATACAAATTCTGTCAGACAGGGTATGACATGACATAATAATCTTAGACAAAACAAATTCTCAGGGTGCAGAGGGCAACTCAAAAAAGACATACTGACAATTCCTTTCTAATCTGGGGTTGTCATATTACATAGACATAATGACATAATATCCTCTTCCTCAGTTAGATGGAAAGTTAGTGGTCCATCAGGGAACCTAGAGCAGAAAGTAGAATCAGAATCACTTTGGAGCTTTTAAGAAATAGATTGTTCCAAGGCTTTACAGAATCAGAGTCTCTGGACCGACCCAGAATTTTATATTTTAAAAAAACTCTCCAGGGGGCATAGTCCTATTTTGAAAATATCTGGCCCAGAATCTCTCTGCTGAGGGTGATTTCTACCCCATAGGAACCATGTCAGGGCTGGAGAGCTGAACTTTGTGCCTCAAACATACCGGGGCCTGCCCCCAGCTCTCCCAGTGGTGCCACCTTATTCCTTCTGCTGTTGATGGCTAGGTTTTTGGCTTTGTGCTGTGTTTGAGCCATGTTTGACTTTAGACCATGTTCATGGCTCATGCCTTCTCGATTTGCAGGGTCCTGTCTGATTTCTGGGGTTGGGCTCTCTAGC
>NW_007731325.1:120208-122745 GCF_000696425.1 Galeopterus variegatus | reverse complement strand
TGACTACTAATGAGGAGGGGGTAGATCTTCTGGGGAATGTCCCATTGCTGGCTCCTGAATTCCTGCTCCTGGGGGGAGGGGAAGTATTAGTCTGCATTGCTTTTGGCTTGGCTGCCCTCCAGAGACCTGTGTCCAGGTGCTAAGGGAGTTCTGCCTGAGGCTTGTTTAGTGATGGCAACAGCAGCTCAAGTGCAGGCCTGGTACCCACCTTTAGAGGCCCACTTGCATCTTCCCATGCACATTAGTGCCCCTACCTCTCGTCCTACTACCTGCCCTCTTGGCCATGATTGGAGTCAAGTCTGCCCTCTCTGTGCACACCTTGGTGCCTCTATGCATATCAGTGCTTCTCCTTTGTCAGGACCACATGGGCAGTGGGGGGAAGTGGTGGGGAACATGCTTCTTGACTTGGATGCCTTGGACCCTGGGGACTGGGTTTGGGACAATGTGTGGAGCAGCCTCCTGAGTCAGGCTGGGCAGTGTCTGCTGAGCAGAGCCTGGTCCTTTTGGGGTGGCTGTGTCGATCACACTCAAAGGGGAGAGGCCTCAGTGCTGAAAGTATGTGAGCCTTGGACAGCACCACAGATGGCCCCAAATGTATGGGCCACGACTCTCTGAGGCCCTGGCTGATTTCCCCTTTGCATAGTGGGGAGAGAGCAAAGGGCCAGTTTGCCCAAGTCCCTGGAGCACGAGCGAGAGTCCCTGGGCCACAGCTGGGCAGAGGGCAAGGTAGCAGTGTTTTGGGGTGGTCACCCTGAATGCATGGCTGGCCCTGGCTTGGATGCTGTATTCGTGTTAGCATCTGCCTGTCACCCCTACAAGGAGCAGGAGCACATCCCCATGCTCTGCTGAGAAGACAGAGTGACTGTGCTTGGGGTATTAGTGAATACTCTCAAATAGGAGCTGCTCTGAGCATGTGGTCTGCCCAGGGTCCCCCAGATGCTGAGTGGAGGGGCCAGGATCAAACCTGGGTCCATCTCTTGCTACGGCCTGGGCCCTCCACCCTGCAGCCTGACCACCTTCTCCTGGCTGACTGGCCCCTTGGCCCCCAGGCATTGGGGGGAGCATTTCCACCTCCCAAGTCACAATCCCATCTGTGCTCTCATTCACCCCTCCTCCACAGGCCTCCCAGGGAGGTGGGCAGGGCAGAGAGAATTAGCAGCCCCATTTTACAGACTGGGAAACCGAGGCCAAGTGATTTGTTAGAGGTCATCAAGCATGTAAATGGCAGAACTGAGCCTCAAACCTTGTGTTAATCAGCTCGGGCTGCTATCACATAATTCCACAGACTGCGTGACTTAAACAACAGGAATTTATTTTGTTGCAGTTCTGGAGGCTAGAAGTCCAAGATCAAGGTGTCTTCAGGGTTGGTTTCCAGTTAAGTCTTTCTTGCTGGCTTGTACATAGCCACCCTCTTGCTGTGTCCTCACATGGCCTTCCTTCTGAGCTCACTGGAGTTTCTTCCTCTTCTTATAAGGACACAAATCTTATCAGATTAAGGCCTCACCCTTATGACCTAATTTAACCTTAATTACTTCCCCAAAGCCCTGTCTCCAAATACAGTCACATTAGGGATTAGGGCTTCAACATATGAGTTTGGAAGGGACACAATCAGTCCGTAACACACCCTGACTCCCTTTTACTGTTTTGGGCCCCCCAGATCACACCAGGAGGTGGCTGCTACTGCGCTTTAGAAGAGGAGTCATTTGGAGAGATTGTGCAGGAGCCCAGAGACAGGCTGGGGCAATCCAAGAGGGCTTTCTGGAGGAGAAGCATGCACACATGCTGGCTTGGAGTGGTGCATCACTTGGGGGGAATCTGACCTATTTCAGGGATGCCCTCCCTACATGCATTTACCCCAGTAACTTGGATGAGCTGTGGCTGTTTTCCAGCAGCCACCTTCTCTCCATGGCTGTGGCAAGAGGGGACCCTCTGGTCACTGCTTAGCATAGCGAGGCAGCTGCAGGTGGAGGCAGCCCATCAGGCAGTTTTTCCAGGTCTTTTATGTGGAAGGAAATGGAATCCGGGTGGGTGGGAATGGGCAGCAAAGGGCAGACGTGGAGCTGAGCACCCCCGGAGCCTTCCCTCAGCAGAGGCGTCTGCAGAGTGGGCCACGATGAGCAGTAGCCAGCCTGGCCATGGGAGGACAACTTTTGTAAAGATGAACTAATCTGGGGTGGCATTTCACCCCTTTGAATCCCTTGACATAGATTTGGTTGCCTTCCCCATCCAGTGTCTGTCCCCTCTTCTCTTCACATGCTGGATGTGGCTATTGAAGGAAATCTGTACTGCTAGATTAGATTAAATTTCCCCCATGTCTGTGTTTCTGGAATGAGGGTGATGCTTCTCTAGGGCAGAGGTTTGGGTTTATGCTGCATGTCCCACGAGGGGTCCAGAGAAGATTTCAGGTTCCAGGTGAGGTCTCAGTGCGTATCTGGCCAGGACGCTGGAAGTAGGGCTGGGGAAGGCTGAGGGAGGCTGAGGGAGGCTGGGGGAGCATGGAGGAGGCTGGGGGAGTTGAGGGAGGCTGGGGGAGGCTG
>NW_007731325.1:106314-119616 GCF_000696425.1 Galeopterus variegatus | reverse complement strand
GCTGAGGGAGGCTGGGGGAGCTGGAGGAGGCTGGGAGAGGCTGGGGATCTGCTCTTCTTGTAGAACTTCCTGTTTTTCATGTTTCCTCTGTGGAGGCCACAGTGGTGGGCCCCACCCCAGAGCAGAGTGTGTGAGCTTGCATCCATTTCCTGGGTGCAGAGCCTGTTGTCTGTCCTTCGCTTGACACACCCAGGCCCCCACTGGGGCTCTGAATGTATTTAGCAGGCTGCATTTCAGGGTGCAAACCATAGCCTGTCTGTGTGGGAACATGTGCCTCTTGTGGCTCCATATGAAAGTACTTGAAGCTCTTGCAGTCCCCTCGTTAAGGGAAGATGGACTGTGTACGCCCACCTCCCGCCCCTCCTCTTCTCCCTCTGCACCAGACCCTTTGCCCCACGTTGTGCTCTGTTCCCAGGCCCCACAGGGGATGTGGGAACCCTGGGAACGAGTCTCCCTTCCTGCCCGAAGGAGGCCCCACTGCTCTGTAGTGGGGACAGTGGTTTCTTCTTGAGGAAAGCGCAAGTCGCTGCCCTTCCCTCCCTCTGAGTCCCAAGTGCAAGTTTCTCTGGGACACAGAGATACCTCCTGGAAAGGTCTCCTGGTTAGGTGGGTTCTGGCCTCTCTAGGGGTATCTTGGGCTTTGGAGGCAAAAAGACCTGATCCCAGCTCCTCTACTGATGGTCTGGGATCTTGGGCTCCTTAAACTGGCTGTGCCCTGGTTCTCTGTCCAGTAGGACTGGGCAGTGCTGTCCACCCCATGGTGGGATTCAGTGAGAGGATGGAGTCGTGCAGTGTGTGGCTCAGGGCAGGCACTAAATACATGTGAGTGTTTGGGTGCCTAGCAGGTGACCATGAGCAGATATCACATGCAGTTGTCAGGGGCGTGGCCTTTGCTGTCCCTAGATAGGGATGCCTTATCTCTTCATCATGATTAAAACCATTCCTTTATTCAGCAAGCCCTGACCATCATTCATTCATTTATTATTACTCATTCATTTATTCATTTCTGAGAACCTGCCACATACCGGGCCTTGTTCTTGGCACTGGGAATATAGTCATGAAGAAGGTAGACCAGGACTTGGTGCTCCAATTCCAGGTTGAAGGTGTTGGGAAAAGTTAAGCAATCTGCCAAGCAGATTGAGAGGACACTTGTGTTGGTGCCTCTGAGGAGCGGCTGCAGGAGCCCTGGCTGGGGGCTGCGTCGGGTGCCCAGCATTGAGCGTGGTCAGAGGGGATTCAGGACTGAAGTCAGCCCTTGGCCTTAGGAAGTGTGGGCACTGGCTGCAAGCTGTCCTGGCTCTGTGCTCTGTGACCTTGGAGGCAATGATGTTACGAGAACGAATAGTCAATATTTTTTTTAAAAAATAACATCAGTTCTTAGGAAGCCCTTAGTAGCCCTGAAACTATCTTGTGTTAACATTTAAACAAAGCCGTAGCCTGGGGTCAAAGACTGCCTGGATGTCTTTGCCTTTGAGTTCAACCACCAACCTTCCCATCCCTTGTAGGTGAAGTCAGTGTCCTCCCAGGTGCTGGTGTGGCCAGCTCGGGATTGCCCCTTGCCCATGCCCGAGGGGAGCTCCAGAACACTTGAGTCCGAGCAGCCCGATGTGGCCAGGACAAGGGCAGTCTTGCCCAACTCTTGCATCTTGGGAAAACAAACGTGGTTCCCAGTGTGTTGCCTTGAGTTTCTGGAACCTGGGTGTTTATTTCATGTAATATACAGCAGAAACAGTTCTATTGACTTCAGAACCATCCAGCATAAACTAACTCTTACCGAAATGTTCTTTCAATATGGATTACTTGGGATATCACTAGGAAGACAAAATAGTGCATTTCAGGTCCCGATCTCGAGACCTGAACACATGCTTTTTGAGATATGGGAAAACAGTCCTCTATTTGCTCAAGTGCAGGGGCTGCCCGAGGAGCATGGGACCCATGGAGTCTCCTTATAGCTCCGTGGGTCGGACTGAGGGAGGTTGGTGGGTACATTGTGCTTGAGGCGACGCTGGGTCTCCCACTCCATGGTAAAGGAGCATCTTGACTCTCATTCAGATTTAGTAGAGGGGACTCAAGTGGGTGACCATTCAGTTCCAGTTAACCCCTCATCAGCAGCCTGTGCTCAGACTCCTTCCTGGTTGGCAAGTGGAGAGGGTGGGAATAGGAGATTTTGGCTAGAGGGTCCAGTGGCCACTCCTTATAATAACAGTGAAGAAATAGTATTTATAGAGGGCCTACCATGTGCCAGGCACTGTGCTAACACCTTGATTGATCCATACCTATGAGGTAGGTCATATTATTATTATCTCATTTTAGGACCAAGAAAGTAAGTCTGAGAAAATGTCACACAACTAGTTCATGGCTGTATAAGGCGGAGTATGTGTGCATATGGCCATTCAGTTCCCAGTCTCCTTCTGGCCTTAGGGTGTTGTCCTCATGGACAGGGTCCAAGATGGCGCCCCACTGCATTTCCATTCTAGTCTGTGGGAAGAAGAAGGGGGAAGGAAGGGTACACACTCTGTTTAAGGGCATAACCTAGAAATAACTTGGACCCATTATTTCTGCTCACATTCCATGGATCAAAACTTGGTCACCTAGCCACATCTAGCTGCAGAGGTGGCTAGAAACTGTAGTCTTTCTTTTGGGTAGTCATATGTCCAGCTAAAAATCAAAAATCTATTATTGTAGAAAACATGATGAATAGCTATTGGGTGACAGCCAGTCGTTTCTGCCCCAAGGTGAGCTGGAATAAGAGTTCGGGTAGTCTCTGGATGGGTTTGTGCCCCTCCCTCTTACGCTCATCCTGGCGGAGTTCTAGCTCGGTATCAAGGAAGAGTCCAGAGCTAGACTAAGTCAGGGCAGGGGTGGTGGGTGTTTCTGTTGATCCCTCTATTCTCTGGGCCTAGCTCCATGCAGGGCATGAGGTAGACAGTAAATCAGTCTTAAAGGGAGGAAGGGAGGGAGCTGGCCTATGAGATCTAATCCTAGCTAAATGAGCTGAGCTAACCTGGACGTGCATAGAAGGGAACTGGGAACTGAGGTGACCGACAGCCAGCAGGCTGCAGGTCTAGAGGGATTCCCTTCTGGGGTGGAGCTCTGTAACTGCTCTGGACCAGAGGTTCAGGGTATCCTGTTGGCTTCCCCGGTTTACCCCAACTTTGAATGACATCTGTGAGCTGTGCTTCCAGAATGGAAATTTGGTTACAAGCACCTTTGGGAGGAACTGGATACTCTGAGCATTTTCTCTCCTGGTGGCGGTTGCTTGGACTATGCTGTGTATATTCCCAATTTGGGTTCTAGCTGCAGGTCGGTCTGGGTTTGTCAGCTGTTGGCCCCAAGGACAGACCCTGTCTGCAAGGAAGAGTCTCTGCCTCCCTCCTGCTGTGCCCCAGCCACCTACTTTGACTGGCCCTGACTCATCTGGTATGAAGTACAGTTACAGCCTGACTTTTCAGAACCAAGGGCCCCCACTAAGAAGTCCTTGGAGGGCTTTCTGAGGCAGCGTGCTGGATATGAGGAGCTTAGAGTTTGCTTATCCCTGTTATTATATTTTCTGAGCAAAGCTTCTCTTTATGCAGGTGCTCAGAAGGAAAAATAAGTAAGCATCAGAGGTTCCAATTTGGAATTTTTCAATCATCTGAACGTTGCTCTTGGCAAGGAATAATTTAAAACAAACAGCCGTTATAGGTTACATTTTTAGACCAGTTAGAAATGGGGGTTTCACAACAATCATATTATTTGATCATCCCAATCTTTTTTTTTTTTCCTTTTTCCCAGTATCTTGTGCTAACTGAGGAGGATACCTAGTAGGTTTAGCATCAGTTAAATATCTGTCAAAATGTCTCTTTCGAGCCTGGCAGTCAGAGGGAAGAGAAGCAGCGTTAACAGAGCACAGCGCTTCAGGCTGAGACAGAGCTTATGAGGTCTCGACAGTTATGAGATATGTGGGGCTCTTAAAGAAGAAAGAAGAAAGGAAAACTCGTGTTTTGCGTTTTGCATACTTCTATTCTGTATTTGCGTGGCTGAGAAAGCTTTGGTTTAAAATAAGTGGTCTTTGGCAAGAAGTGGTACTGCATGCTGACAAATCAATTGTGTTCTTTTACTTCGACAAAAGTGAAAACGCGTGAGGCATTTTGCTTTTTTTCCTCTTGATGATTAAAATCATCTNAAGCGCAAGTCGCTGCCCTTCCCTCCCTCTGAGTCCCAAGTGCAAGTTTCTCTGGGACACAGAGATACCTCCTGGAAAGGTCTCCTGGTTAGGTGGGTTCTGGCCTCTCTAGGGGTATCTTGGGCTTTGGAGGCAAAAAGACCTGATCCCAGCTCCTCTACTGATGGTCTGGGATCTTGGGCTCCTTAAACTGGCTGTGCCCTGGTTCTCTGTCCAGTAGGACTGGGCAGTGCTGTCCACCCCATGGTGGGATTCAGTGAGAGGATGGAGTCGTGCAGTGTGTGGCTCAGGGCAGGCACTAAATACATGTGAGTGTTTGGGTGCCTAGCAGGTGACCATGAGCAGATATCACATGCAGTTGTCAGGGGCGTGGCCTTTGCTGTCCCTAGATAGGGATGCCTTATCTCTTCATCATGATTAAAACCATTCCTTTATTCAGCAAGCCCTGACCATCATTCATTCATTTATTATTACTCATTCATTTATTCATTTCTGAGAACCTGCCACATACCGGGCCTTGTTCTTGGCACTGGGAATATAGTCATGAAGAAGGTAGACCAGGACTTGGTGCTCCAATTCCAGGTTGAAGGTGTTGGGAAAAGTTAAGCAATCTGCCAAGCAGATTGAGAGGACACTTGTGTTGGTGCCTCTGAGGAGCGGCTGCAGGAGCCCTGGCTGGGGGCTGCGTCGGGTGCCCAGCATTGAGCGTGGTCAGAGGGGATTCAGGACTGAAGTCAGCCCTTGGCCTTAGGAAGTGTGGGCACTGGCTGCAAGCTGTCCTGGCTCTGTGCTCTGTGACCTTGGAGGCAATGATGTTACGAGAACGAATAGTCAATATTTTTTTTAAAAAATAACATCAGTTCTTAGGAAGCCCTTAGTAGCCCTGAAACTATCTTGTGTTAACATTTAAACAAAGCCGTAGCCTGGGGTCAAAGACTGCCTGGATGTCTTTGCCTTTGAGTTCAACCACCAACCTTCCCATCCCTTGTAGGTGAAGTCAGTGTCCTCCCAGGTGCTGGTGTGGCCAGCTCGGGATTGCCCCTTGCCCATGCCCGAGGGGAGCTCCAGAACACTTGAGTCCGAGCAGCCCGATGTGGCCAGGACAAGGGCAGTCTTGCCCAACTCTTGCATCTTGGGAAAACAAACGTGGTTCCCAGTGTGTTGCCTTGAGTTTCTGGAACCTGGGTGTTTATTTCATGTAATATACAGCAGAAACAGTTCTATTGACTTCAGAACCATCCAGCATAAACTAACTCTTACCGAAATGTTCTTTCAATATGGATTACTTGGGATATCACTAGGAAGACAAAATAGTGCATTTCAGGTCCCGATCTCGAGACCTGAACACATGCTTTTTGAGATATGGGAAAACAGTCCTCTATTTGCTCAAGTGCAGGGGCTGCCCGAGGAGCATGGGACCCATGGAGTCTCCTTATAGCTCCGTGGGTCGGACTGAGGGAGGTTGGTGGGTACATTGTGCTTGAGGCGACGCTGGGTCTCCCACTCCATGGTAAAGGAGCATCTTGACTCTCATTCAGATTTAGTAGAGGGGACTCAAGTGGGTGACCATTCAGTTCCAGTTAACCCCTCATCAGCAGCCTGTGCTCAGACTCCTTCCTGGTTGGCAAGTGGAGAGGGTGGGAATAGGAGATTTTGGCTAGAGGGTCCAGTGGCCACTCCTTATAATAACAGTGAAGAAATAGTATTTATAGAGGGCCTACCATGTGCCAGGCACTGTGCTAACACCTTGATTGATCCATACCTATGAGGTAGGTCATATTATTATTATCTCATTTTAGGACCAAGAAAGTAAGTCTGAGAAAAGGTCACACAGCTAGTTCATGGCTGTATAAGGCGGAGTATGTGTGCATATGGCCATTCAGTTCCCAGTCTCCTTCTGGCCTTAGGGTGTTGTCCTCATGGACAGGGTCCAAGATGGAGCCCCACTGCATTTCCATTCTAGTCTGTGGGAAGAAGAAGGGGGAAGGAAGGGTACACACTCTGTTTAAGGGCATAACCTAGAAATAACTTGGACCCATTATTTCTGCTCACATTCAGCCCCACTGCATTTCCATTCTAGTCTGTGGGAAGAAGAAGGGGGAAGGAAGGGGACACACTCTGTTTAAGGGCATAACCTAGAAATAACTTGGACCCATTATTTCTGCTCACATTCCATGGATCAAAACTTGGTCACCTAGCCACATCTAGCTGCAGAGGTGGCTAGAAACTGTAGTCTTTCTTTTGGGTAGTCATATGTCCAGCTAAAAATCAAAAATCTATTATTGTAGAAAACATGATGAATAGCTATTGGGTGACAGCCAGTCGTTTCTGCCCCAAGGTGAGCTGGAATAAGAGTTCGGGTAGTCTCTGGATGGGTTTGTGCCCCTCCCTCTTACGCTCATCCTGGCGGAGTTCTAGCTCGGTATCAAGGAAGAGTCCAGAGCTAGACTAAGTCAGGGCAGGGGTGGTGGGTGTTTCTGTTGATCCCTCTATTCTCTGGGCCTAGCTCCATGCAGGGCATGAGGTAGACAGTAAATCAGTCTTAAAGGGAGGAAGGGAGGGAGCTGGCCTATGAGATCTAATCCTAGCTAAATGAGCTGAGCTAACCTGGACGTGCATAGAAGGGAACTGGGAACTGAGGTGACCGACAGCCAGCAGGCTGCAGGTCTAGAGGGATTCCCTTCTGGGGTGGAGCTCTGTAACTGCTCTGGACCAGAGGTTCAGGGTATCCTGTTGGCTTCCCCGGTTTACCCCAACTTTGAATGACATCTGTGAGCTGTGCTTCCAGAATGGAAATTTGGTTACAAGCACCTTTGGGAGGAACTGGATACTCTGAGCATTTTCTCTCCTAGTGGCGGTTGCTTGGACTATGCTGTGTATATTCCCAATTTGGGTTCTAGCTGCAGGTCGGTCTGGGTTTGTCAGCTGTTGGCCCCAAGGACAGACCCTGTCTGCAAGGAAGAGTCTCTGCCTCCCTCCTGCTGTGCCCCAGCCACCTACTTTGACTGGCCCTGACTCATCTGGTATGAAGTACAGTTACAGCCTGACTTTTCAGAACCAAGGGCCCCCACTAAGAAGTCCTTGGAGGGCTTTCTGAGGCAGCGTGCTGGATATGAGGAGCTTAGAGTTTGCTTATCCCTGTTATTATATTTTCTGAGCAAAGCTTCTCTTTATGCAGGTGCTCAGAAGGAAAAATAAGTAAGCATCAGAGGTTCCAATTTGGAATTTTTCAATCATCTGAACGTTGCTCTTGGCAAGGAATAATTTAAAACAAACAGCCGTTATAGGTTACATTTTTAGACCAGTTAGAAATGGGGGTTTCACAACAATCATATTATTTGATCATCCCAATCTTTTTTTTTTTCCTTTTTCCCAGTATCTTGTGCTAACTGAGGAGGATACCTAGTAGGTTTAGCATCAGTTAAATATCTGTCAAAATGTCTCTTTCGAGCCTGGCAGTCAGAGGGAAGAGAAGCAGCGTTAACAGAGCACAGCGCTTCAGGCTGAGACAGAGCTTATGAGGTCTCGACAGTTATGAGATATGTGGGGCTCTTAAAGAAGAAAGAAGAAAGGAAAACTCGTGTTTTGCGTTTTGCATGAAAAAAAAAAGACAAAAAAATAAATAAATAAAAAATAAAATAAAATAAGTGGTCTTTGGCAAGAAGTGGTACTGCATGCTGACAAATCAATTGTGTTCTTTTACTTTGACAAAAGTGAAAACGCGTGAGGCATTTTGCTTTTTTTCCTCTTGATGATTAAAATCATCTAACTTCTATTCTGTATTTGCGTGGCTGAGAAAGCTTTGGTTTAAAATAAGTGGTCTTTGGCAAGAAGTGGTACTGCATGCTGACAAATCAATTGTGTTCTTTTACTTCGACAAAAGTGAAAACGCGTGAGGCATTTTGCTTTTTTTCCTCTTGATGATTAAAATCATCTACTTGGCTCAATGCAGAGACGGCCCTTGAAGATTATATGGGACACCTGTGTGGCATCTGTCACAGGCCTGCAGGCTGACAGAGCAGCTGTACTTCATGGTATTCAAAACACTAGGTCCTGGGAGGGAGTTTGGAAAGGTTTGAATAGGGGTCTCTCTGCCAGGCTTGGGTGGGACCCTTGGGTGGGGATCTTTGAATTTTAATAAAGGACTTCTGCCCAGTCACTCTCTGTTCACATTGATCCAGGGCCTTAAAGCGCTGGCAGGAGGCTAAGCAAGCCCTGTGGTGACAAGTGAGACAAACCCCTTTCCCTCCCTGGGCCTCAGTTTCCCTAAGGGGGAGACGAGGGCATTGAACTAGCTTCCCTTCCAGTTCTCTACAAGGTCTGTGACGATGCTCCACTCAACACACCCTTTCTCCAGCTCTGACATTTTTGCACCGTGAAGAATGAAGATGTCAAAGTTGAGAAGGGCTCCATTTCCCGTGGAGCAGATCATAGCCCGGCCCAGCACAGGGAGAAACGTGGACGCAAGGATATGAGAGTACAGCCATCAGCTAGCAATTGATGCGTTGGTTGTTAATTTATTCATTCATGCCCCTGTCAGGTGGTACCACATGCTGGCTCCATGCCAGGCTCTGGGCTGGGTGCTGAGATGCTCCGGAACAGGACAGCCGGTCCCTGCCTGCTCCACATAGGGGCCAGCCCTGTTTGGACTCCTGTCCTGTTGGCTTAAGAACTTGCCTCGATGTAGGTCCCAGCATAGGAATGTGCTGTGAAATGCAAGTCCAACACCCTATTAAAACCAAGCATTTACTTCTGGACACTGGGGACTTCACGACTCTCCCTTAAAGGAGCAACAGATTTGTTTTGACAAAAGGAGGGTAAACAGAATCCCAGTGAATAACTTTTCTCATGGCTGCTTTTGCTTCTATCAATCATACATTTATTGGTGACCTCATAAGTGTCCAGACTGTCCCAGGCTCTCCAGGAGAGGCATAGGGGAGGCAGTGGAGAGAGAATTTCCAACTTAGCTGAGGAGGCGAGACCAGCTCTTAGGACAGCAGCCAGAGGCATGAGACCGCATGTAAGTTACACGGTCACCTGTGTGGTGTGGGACACAGGGCTGCCGGGGTTGAGAGTGGGTGAGGGCTGCATGCTCAGGCCAGGCCTTCCAGAGGAGGGGCAGAGAAAAGGGCATTCCAAGTAGTTGTCCTGGGCCGGCCCAGCCAGTGGATGTTGACTGCCAGCCCCTGAGCTGCCAGGGTTTTCCCATGTCTTAGTCTCCCAGAGCTGGAGCTCCCGGGCTCGGAGTGCAGAGCAGCCCTGGACCTCAGGAATGGAATGACCAATAGGTCATCGGTACATCCGGGTTACAGGGGGCCTCATCTCCCCCATGGGCCTCTGGGGGTTGCCAGATGGTGTTGTTGGTGTGATGTCATCCACCTCTCAGGGTCCCAAGCCCCTGTCTGCTGCTGCCGTGGATCCCTAGAAGCTAAAAGATACAGAATAGTTGTCCTGCGGTCAGCAGGAGCTCAGTTCGGATCCCAGCTCTGCCTCTTGCGAGCGCTGTGAGCTTGTGCCAGCTCCTTCTCAGCGCCTCACTTACAGCCATCTAGAATGTAGGCTGATAACAGCACCTGTTTTGCAGGGCTGTTGTGAGGACTGCGTGGACAGGCGTGTGATGTGCCCGGCATGGCACCTGCTATACAGAAGCACCCCATTCATGCTAGCTGCTATTGTTTCAGTTATTATTATTATACAGCAGGTGGCAAAGTGGAGAGGCTGCTGTCCGACCCAAAGTTTGCCTCTTTTTGAACACTAGTTCTTACAAATTCTATAAGAATCCATGTCTAAAATCCCAACACTACTGGGCTGTTAAACTCCACTGAGAGGTCGGAATCTAGGCCCCAGCTTCCCTGTGCCTCGCCTGGAACATGGGTGTTGGGTGGGCTCTGGATGCTTATGAATGCGCCCATCTCTTCCTTTCTCAGCACACCAAGCCTAGCCCCTCTAGAGTCTGGGGTTGAGCTGAGCGAAGATGAGAGGTGGCTTGATGGAAGGAGTTGACATCATTTGACATTTAATCTCCAAGGACCCAGATCAGATTCCAATGGGCCGAACCCACCGTGCTCTGTTCCTTGGGGAAAGAGAGCTGGGGTGTGATCATGTGGCCAGTGGGGGGACTGGAGGTTTGTCTGAGAGAAAATCCAGGAACACAGAATAACTGCCTCTAAACAATGTCCCTCTGCATCCCAAGAAAGAGGACCAAGGGGCAGGACTGCAGAAAGACAGGTTTGGTCTGGGCATAAGAATGGGGTCTTTGCATGGTGTCGAGAAAGAGCACTGGACACTTTGATGGTGAAGTGCTTTCTATCCCTGGAGGTATAGAAACTAAGGACCCCTTGATGGGGATCATGTTGGGAGGATTGGGGTGTCTGGGGACCCAGAGACATCAGGACTTTCAGGAGACCATCAGTTGCCTCCATCTTCCCAGGTATTCGTTTCTCAAGCCACTTTTGGCTGGTGTGGCTGGGAGCCTCACCAGACCCTGGCCAGCAGCCCAGGAAGAAGCCAGCCGCCTGGTCAGGGCTGGGGCAGGACAAGCCAGGTCTGCACAGAGGCTGCTATTTGCCTTGGCCCCGGGCTTGCCCAGCCGCTTCCTGGCCCCGCCCTCCTGTGGCTTTTGCTTTATTAGCTCATAGCTCCAGGTGAAGCCAGGCCCTAGGGCCCTGCAAGGCAAGGTGGGCCCGGCCTCTGAGGCTTTCAGGCCCCCAGCCCTCCCTGCTCTCTTCCCTGGCAGGTTAAGGAAGCTTGCAGCAGGGGGCGGCTGGGCATTGTCATCCAAGGCTCAACCTGAAATGCACTTGAGAGAGGCCGAGGCACTGAGGGGGAGTTACGACCGCTGGGCTCCAGGGCTGAGACAGAAGCCGGCTGTTGGGTGCCCCAGGCTTTCGGGACATGCTGCCTTGGAGCTCTGCTTGCCTTGCTCCAGCTCTGTGGCCACAATGCAGCTGCATTTAAAGACCCCAGTGGTGGTGAACTCTGCCTGGTGCTCTGCTGGAGAAAGCCCCAAGCCCTCTGAAGTCTCCGTTCTCACCAGGCCCACAGCCTCTGTACAGCTATCAAAAAGGGAAGCGGGGACATTTCAGCTTGTCTGTTCACCAGCCTCATTGTGTAAAAGGGGAAACCAAGGGCCTGAGAGGAGAGTGATGGGTCTGAGGTCGTGCAGGGCCCAGAGGTGTAGCTAGAGGCAACTCCAGTTCTCTCGCTCCAGTCCCATACCCTGGTGTGCTTTCTGAAAAGCGGTGAGCCAGGCAGGCCCCCGGGCTTGGGCGCCTTGCTCCTTGGTTCCTCACTCTACAGCTCCACGTGCAGCAGATGTCCAGGCCCAGCCCTGCCTCACTCAACCCAGGTACCTGGAGCCCTGCAGAGCCCTGCAGCCCTTTTGTTTCCCTTGGACAGAAGCCATGTCACGAGCAACTCTTCATCATATAGTTGCTTCGGGGAGACTTTCATTTCTGGCAGATGAGCCACGGGGGGGCGTGTCAAGCAAGATTTACGCTCCCTGACTTGCAAGCATGTGGCCTCCCTGTCAAGGTCACGTGTTCATTTGTTCGATCATTCATTCATTTTACATATATACCTGTGTTCCTGCTCGGGCCAGGCTGTGTTCCAGGTGCTGGGGATAAAATGGTGAACTCGACCTTAGAGGTAATGCAGTGCTAGAATTACCTGGGCAGCTTTAGAAACCACTGACACCACCCCAGGAGTTTGATGCAATTAGGCTGCGTGTGGCCTGGGCATGTCAGTTTCTAAAACTGCATGTGTCTGCATGGAAGTTTCTTCTCAAGGAGGAAGAAGGTTGTAAAAGAATATCTTCATAAGTGGATGGTGACCCCAGGATGGTTGTTAAGCAGAGCAGAAGTGAGGGAAGGCCCTGGGTCACTGGGACCAGAGTAGCAGTCACTACCAAACAAGGCTGGCCCAGGTGCCTGGCTCCAGCTCACCTGAAGGTTGCACCTCCAGCCACACAGGATAAAACACAGAGTTCTGTGCTGCTGTGCATTACCTAGTCCCTGCACAGAAAGGGGAGATGTCTGGTGGTTATAGTGCTTTGCTTTCTGGGCTCTTCCTAATTTTGGTGATTTTCAGCTGTGTTTTTAGAATGGTTGTTTTCCCCTCCTTGGTAAAAACTTAAATCTAGAAAAATAGAAACAACCACAGGTCACGCACTAGTGTGTTTCCTTCTTGCCCTGGCATTTTAAAAAAGAAACAGTGCTGATGTGCCAAGTTCCTTTTCTTTTTTTTTTTTTNGGCCCCCAGCCCTCCCTGCTCTCTTCCCTGGCAGGTTAAGGAAGCTTGCAGCAGGGGGCGGCTGGGCATTGTCATCCAAGGCTCAACCTGAAATGCACTTGAGAGAGGCCGAGGCACTGAGGGGGAGTTACGACCGCTGGGCTCCAGGGCTGAGACAGAAGCCGGCTGTTGGGTGCCCCAGGCTTTCGGGACATGCTGCCTTGGAGCTCTGGAAACCACTGACACCACCCCAGGAGTTTGATGCAATTAGGCTGCGTGTGGCCTGGGCATGTCAGTTTCTAAAACTGCATGTGTCTGCATGGAAGTTTCTTCTCAAGGAGGAAGAAGGTTGTAAAAGAATATCTTCATAAGTGGATGGTGACCCCAGGATGGTTGTTAAGCAGAGCAGAAGTGAGGGAAGGCCCTGGGTCACTGGGACCAGAGTAGCAGTCACTACCAAACAAGGCTGGCCCAGGTGCCTGGCTCCAGCTCACCTGAAGGTTGCACCTCCAGCCACACAGGATAAAACACAGAGTTCTGTGCTCCTGTGCATTACCTAGTCCCTGCACAGAAAGGGGAGATGTCTGGTGGTTATAGTGCTTTGCTTTCTGGGCTTTTCCTAATTTCGGTGATTTTCAGCTGTGTTTTTAGAATGGTTGTTTTCCCCTCCTTGGTAAAAACTTAAATCTAGAAAAATAGAAACAACCACAGGTCACGCACTAGTGTGTTTCCTTCTTGCCCTGGCATTTTAAAAAAGAAACAGTGCTGATGTGCCAAGTTCCTTTTCTTTTTTTTTTTTTTTCCTTTTTGTCTTTCTTCATGACTGGCAACGGATCGCAACCCTCAGTGTCGCGCCCGTACCGGACCAGCAACAGGATCGCAACCCTTGGTGTTGTGCCCGCACCTCG
>NW_007731325.1:104143-105484 GCF_000696425.1 Galeopterus variegatus | reverse complement strand
GCGGTCGATCTGTATGTGGGATCCGAACCCTCGGCGGGAGCGCCGCTGTGCTCCCAAGCGGCGCACTGTAGCAGTGCGCCACCAGGCCGGCCCTCCAAGTTCCTTTTCTGCTGATGCCTCTTGGGTGTCCTGTTCTCTTCAGGCTAGTGCAGAAGAGGAGCTTCACAGTCGCAGACTGCTGGGCTTTTGGGCAGAGGGACAGGGCTTAGAGCTCAATGGTTTGGACCTTTCATTGAGAGATAGCAAGTAAGAGCCAGGTCTGGAGCCTGAGTCCCAACTCTGTCCCCAGCTCTTTCCAATATGTCAGGCCCATTCCAGCTATTGCCCGCACAGTATCTGGACCTACCTGCCATGGCCCCGGCTGTGCCCTCAGTCTACCCTACATCATCCCACCTCTCCATTTACCCACTCAGTTTTTTGTCCCATTCCACTGCAAGGTCATAGCTCAATTCTTTGCTTTTCTTGGTCTTGAGGATAAGGGAGAGGTCACTGTGCCTGACTCCGGGAGCCCCATTATTGCTGAGAGGGCCCCATGGTGACAGCATATGCTCCGTGTCCTGTCCATCTCAGCCCTTCTTCCAGATTCCCAGGTACCTCCCTGACTGCGTCTGATGGGTTCAAGCCAGAGACCTGGATCCTCATCAGAGAGGCAGGCTGGTAGGGGCTGCTGCCCTGGGCCCTACAAGCACCCTTCAGCCCACCTCTCCTTCACAAATCCACAGACAAAAACCTCCCCTCTGCTCACCCCCTGCCCCCGGCCTGGCAGCCCAGGCCCAAAACACCATACAACTCGGGGGTTTTTACACGTGGCTTGTCCAGATGCCACCAACCTTTGTAAAACTTAGGCTTAACATTTTTGATCCTACAGAGACGTGACAAGCACAAGACATTCAGTAAAACCAGAGATCAGAATGAGGGAGACAGAAGGTGCAGGAAGAGAGGGCTTGGTTTGGGTGTTTGTGTAATGCACCATATGTCATTTTTATTCACATAAAAACATCTTTCTTGAAGTAATAGGAACCCATTCAGCTGTTGCAAACCAAATACCAAATGTTTCCCTTTTCCTCTCCTGCCCCTTCCAAGAGGCAGACTATGAAGAATTGCCCTTATCCATGATGCTATCTTGCCTTACCAACGTCAGAGAGCTTTTTCCTCTGAGCAAACGCCTGATGGCTTTTTCCAGCTTTGGCAAGAATTTTTAAGAGAAAGCTGTTTTCAAATCACTTTTGTGTTTATTATTTCAGACCTGGAATACGGCAGAGAGGAGGGTTCGCGGCCTCTGCGTAATCCAGCTCCTCACATCTGTTTCCTAAATGGCCTTAGGAGCCGCCACCCCCCCCA
>NW_007731325.1:82935-103593 GCF_000696425.1 Galeopterus variegatus | reverse complement strand
TGGACAAAGAAGGATTGAGAGTGAGAAAGACAGGGGGGAGGAGATACCCCCCCGGTATTTCAAGAAAACAAATGAAATGAAATAAAAGAAAATAAACCTCTGGTTGGTGGAGAGATGGCTCCAGGAATGCCTTTTGGAGCCCCCCCCCATTTACAATAAACATGTGGTTTCATTTCCAAGGGCTCCGGTGGTAGCGTTCCCATTTCCTCAGGAAGCCGTGTCCTTTCTTGCTCTTACTTCTGAAATGGAACGTGCGTTTTCTTTGGCCCAAGTTCAAGAAGTGCCTGGGGCCACAGTGAAAACAGTCATGAGCAGGTCTCAGTCCTGAATGCCCCTCCCCACATCCCAGCCGTGGCTTCTGTGGCTCCCCGTCCACTGGAGGACGCCGGTGCTCTGGAGCCGGGAGGGGCTGGGTGGCCCCGCTGCCCTGGGGTTCTGGGTCCATCTGAGAGAGCCATGCAGTCCTCACAGCCTGTGTCCTGGTCGCCTGCCCTCCAAGTGTCCACGTACCGCAGGCTCCTAATTAAGAAAGTATGTTCCCACTGTATGTCACTCGAAAAGAATGAGAACAGTGACAGCATTTATTTATCTTCGTTATCAGTGTCATTCCTGCTTCTAAGTCTCCTGGGGGCTATGAGTCTTGAAGGAATTGACTGGGTTGTGAGATTTTAACCTCAGGCCTGTGCTGTTGGGACACACGTGGCTTCTGTGAGCGGGAGGATCCCAGCAAGGGAGAGCCGGCCAGCAGAGCCCTGCCCTCCAGAGCGTGGCATCCAGTGGCTGGAGACAGTGGGGCAGCTCTTGCCTTCTCTGGCGCTAATGGCGAGTCAGGCCCCCTCTCACCAGCTACATCCCATTTTCTTTCTGTATCTTCAGAGAAGTAAAGCTACCATTTCTTGAGTCTTGTAGAGGAGATATGATCTGCTGGAATGGCTGCTGTTTGTGTGGGACCTCCCATGTGCTAGGCCTGGGCTAGGTGCTGACCTGTGTTGTTGCTAATCCTCAGCAGCGACAGGCTCACTCTCGTTGCCCATTTGACATGTAAGGCAGCTAGGCCTCAGGTGAGGGGACTTCCCCAAGACCACCTAGCAGCCCAGGGCTGCTCCACCATGGATGGCACTATTGCCATTGGGAGCAGGATCTTTCTGTGCGGTGCATCATGGGATGTCTAGCTGTGTCCCTGGCCTCCACCTACTAATCAGTAGTAACCCCAAAGCCGTGAAAACTGAAAGTGTCTACAGACATTGCCAAAATGTCCCCAGTTGAAAACCTCTGGGCTAGAGGATAGAGGTGGGTTCAGACCCAATCCTGTGCTTGTTCCTCACCCCATGCTAGCTCTGGAGAAGTCCTTACCCAAGTGAGGCAGCCCTGCCTACCTCTGGAATACAAGCAGGGTGGTGGTGCTTTGGTGTTGAGATCTGCATTAATCAACTGTGGACACATGCCTTCTAGAATCTCCATGAGGATCCAGCTTCACATCAGAGGACAAGACTTCTCTAAAATAGTACTGTAGCAGCTTGCTTTTGGTTTTGATTTTACAATGTAGCACTTCACTGCAAAGCCCTTGCATATATATAGGCTTTCATTGTGAGTCACCCAAATGCTCTTCAAGGTTGAAAGGCTTAGTAGTCAGCACATTTTTGGTGGCAAGTGACTGAGACCTAAATCAAACTAGATTAAGGATAAACAGAAACCTGTTGGTTTAGGTAACAAAAAGTTCAGGGGTGGATTTATAGCTTCAGGTATGGCTGGATCCAGGTCTCAAACATCATCAGGACACTACTTCTCTACTTTCTATAGTTTCGACTTTGTTCTCTGGCAGGTTCTCTCCACATGATCCCAAGATAGCCACCTGCAGCTCCAGGCTTACATGGTCCTAAGAGTTTAAGACCTCAGAGAAAGAAGAAATGACTTGCCTTATAGTGCTAGTAGAAGTTCAAGGAAGACTCAGATTGGTGAGGTCTGGGTTCTGTGCCTGTCTTTGAGCTTGGGGTTGGCCTCACTCAAAAAATTACTGTAGATGGGGAAGGGGTGGCTCTCCTAAGTAAGGAACACGAGACCGAAAAACTATTTCTAGAGGAGTGCTATGCCGAGTGGTTCATGGGCTGCTTTTACTGGTGTGATAAGTACAGAAATCCTCAGAAACACTCACAGCAATTCGATGTGGCTGTTAACATCCAGGTGTATGATCTGTAGACACACTACACTGAACAGGTTATAGAGCAATTGGGTGTGGTCAGACTCACATGGGAAGTTGTGAGTGGTGTGAGTTTTGATAGACTGGAAATTTAAAAACTGGTCCTTTCCCATATATAGCTGAAACACATGTTGTAAACTGCAAAGTGTGTGGAAATAGATTTCTGGGCCCCACCAGTGAAATCCTGACTCAGTAGGTCTGAAGAGGGGTGTGAGAATTTGCATGTTCAACAAGTTCCCAGGTAATGCTGATAATGCCCATCTGCAGACCACACTTTGAGTAACACTGATGAGTTGATAGTCATGGTTTTTTTATTTTGTAGATGTGGAAACGAGCTCAGAGAATTAAGATGATGTGACTTAAGTTCTCTTTTTTCTTTTGTCAGCTTTGTTGTAGTCTTATTACTTACACACAATAAAATTCACCAACTTCAAGTCCATTCAATGACTTTTGACAAACACATACAGTCATGTAACCACCACAATCATGACATAGAACATTTTTACCACCCCCAAAAGTTCCCTCATGCCCTTTGTAGTCACCCCCTCCTTACACCCCTCCCCAGAACCACTGGTCTGATTGGTCACTATAGGTTTGCCTTTCCTAGAATTTTAGATGAGTGGAATCTACAGTGTTCTTTGACTTAGCATGATGCTTTCGAGGTTCATCTATGTTGGGTATATCAACAGTTCATGCCTTCTTATTACTAAGTGGTATTCCATTGTGCGAATGCCCCAGAGTTTGTTTTTCCATTTACCAGTTGATGGACATTTGGGTTATTTCCAGGGATCACTTGACTTTGAAAGGTCTGGGCTCAGCCTACAGTGACCCTGGTTTCTGATTCCAGTCCTGGCTTCCTCCACTATAGATCACAGGGTCAGATGGCATTGACACCTCCAATACTCAAGAGCTCCTCCCTGGTCCTTTCAAGGCAGTCATAGGATCCCCAGCCCCATTAGGAGAAAGGCTGAGTCAGAGGAGCTAGATCAGCATCATGTCGTGCTGGACTGGAGACCTACGGGCCCAGGAAAAGGAGAGTGACCACTCAAAGCAGGGGTCAACATGGCCCTCTGCCTATTTTTGTAAATAAAGTTTTATTGAACCACAGCCATACCTGTAGACAGTTTACCCATTGTCTGTGCAGGGCCTTGCCGACAACAGCAGAGTTCAATAGGTGTGAGACCATGTGGCCCTCAAAGCCTAAAATGTTTACTACTAGCCCTTTACAGAAAAGTTTGCCTACCTGTGCCTTAGAACCAGGGGTTGAGATGCCAGACCAGGAATCCCCACTGGGGCTGGACAAAAACAGAGCTTTGGAATCCTGGTTAATACTGAGCTCCAAAGCTGACCTTGGAATCTGGTCTAAGTCTCTCTAACCTCTGTGAAGCAGGTACCCCAAGAAGGTCTCCAGGCTGAGAAGGGACTTGGAGGTTATTTACTCTAACTCCGCTATTTTACGCTCCAAAGCTGACCTTGGAATCTGGTCTAAGTCTCTCTAACCTCTGTGAAGCAGGTACCCCAGGAAGGTCTCCAGGCTGAGAAGGGACTTGGAGGTTATTTACTCTAACTCCGCTATTTTACGGATGAAGACTGAGGCCTAGAAAGGGGAAATGACTAGTCCAAAGTTACACAGAGAACTGATGTCAGAGCTGAGACTGGCCCCTTCCCAGAGCTGCTCTGCTGTGGTATCCTCGGCAATGGGCCTGGGGATGTGCTGCCGCCTGTGGCTATCATGAGAACAGGCTAGCAGAGGAGGGAAGGCCTCAGTAAAGCACCCTAATATCAGGAGGTGAAGGTGGTGAGGACAGGGCCCCTGGCCTTGTTGCGCCCTCTGTTGGTTGACAACTTGGAAAGTGTCGTGCTTTATCTGGGAGAGGTAGAGTTGGAAGTGACTTGGCTGTACCCAGACCTTCAGGACCTGTGTGCTGCCTATGTGTATGCAGTGCACATGTGCTTGCATGTGTATTTTCAGACAGTTACATTCATCACTAAGTGCATTTACTTGCTGACCGCTCACTTAACAAGTGGCTGACTCCTGCCCCTTCATGCCTCACCTCCCATTCCCAAGCAGCCCACCACTTTCTGTCCCTTTTCTTTAAGCTACTCTTGAAGGTGTCACTCAGTGGCACCCTGCAGTGGTCATAGGCTTAGGCCTGAATTCTTGTCGTAGCATACCTTGTCCCACACTTCACCACACCCTCCAGGTCCTCCTGGGCTCACCTGGAGATTCGCCTCCCCACTGTGGCTTCTGCTTGCCCCTCCGCCACCTCTATCCCCATTTCCCTCTGGCTTTGACCTTTTCCTCCTTCTTCACCCAGACTTGGCTTCTCCCCCTCCCTGCGCTGCCTTTGGCTGCCCTGTTGTTCTCAATCCCATGCTCTAGTATGCTCTCCCATGGGCGCCACCCCTGAGGCTGACCCAGCTTTACGAGAGGATGTCTGTGCTGCTCTGCGGAGATACCTTCCTGGACACTTCCCAACTGCTTCATGCACTTTTGTTCTGTGGACACTGTTATGTGGCTCTTCCCAGTGTTATCCATGAATGTGACTCCCTCTCACCTTGGCTAATAAGCAAACTGCTAAGGACAAAGACTAAGCAAGTGTCTGCTGACTCGTCAAAGGGACTGTGCTGGGTAGAAGTGGTTCTGTCTGAGGGCGTGGCTGGAATTCAGCATGTTGCAGGAAGGTGTGGCAATCCTGTCTTCCCAGGCCAACCCTGGACATGCTTGGGGGAGGGGGTGTCAATCCCCTGAGGACACAAACGACACGTGTTTTTTTTAAAGCCAGTTCAGCCCAGCCTCACCAAGGCAGGGTCCCAACCGCAGGAGCTGGTGCCCTCCCTGCCCATGAATTCTGGGGCCTGAACCACAGGCAACAATGGCTCCCAAACCAGTGACTTCATCTGTGAATGTCTCAGACTCCCTGCTCCCCCGCCCCCATTTTCATGCCCCTTTCCATGGACTGTACTTGAATAACTTTTGCTCTAAAATTATTGATCCCACAGTGAGACCTGAATCCATTCCAGACCTCTTGGCTAGGGAATCTAGCCTTTTCTTGTCTGAGTCCAGTGTGCCTTCCTGCCACCCTCTTCTATGCACAGTGGGCCTCAGCTCCTCCCCAGGGCACTCTGCTCCTTCATCAGGGGCATAGCTCAGTGCCCTAGAGCTTAGGATGGGCTTTCTAGACCTTTTCCCTTTCCCACTCACCTTCCTCTGGACATGTTTCTGTTTGCTATGTCTACCAGATCTCTATTAATGTGGCCAAATGTCACATCACAAAGACTATGCCCCCATTCTTGGTCTCAGCTGATGGCCAGCTGTTAACTCCAAGCCTGTAACTGTATCACTCACCTGCCAGTGGGTATAAGATATCTCTCCTTCCACCTACCGGGGGGTACTTTGCTCAAATCACATAAGAGGTATGGTGTTCTCTCCCATAATTGAATGAAACTGGAGTTTGACACAAGGTGATTTACTTTGGTTCTGTGTTTGTGCTGGGAAAGCTGAGCTGATTAGAAAAAGATGCAAACGTCTGTTTTTCTCCCCTTGGGAAATCGGGTTGAGTGGGAGGCATCGAGAGTGCAGGCTGTGTCTGCAGGCCATTGTGCTAATAGTTGCAGGCTGCAGACCTGTCACAGGCCACCAAGACCAGGTTCCCTACTGTGGCTGACATAACACTCATCTAACTTGACATTTTATTACTGTCAATTGGGATCTTGTCTGCTCACCCACACGTAACCCTGCTGCCCTTTCTTCCTGAGTCCAAGCTCCCTGAGGGCTGGGACCACAGCCCAACCTCCCCCTGCCCTTCTGTGGAACCTGGCACACATTGAGGCTAAATGCTTGTTGGACTGGCTACTCGTAAGCCATCTGTGCTTGGAGAGGTGGAGACTGCACCCACTGTTGAAGGACAGAGTTAAGGCAATAGGCCAAAGTTAGTTTGAGCCACCAAACCACTTGGGGAGGAGGCCAAGAGGGAGACCTGGCTGGTGGGTCATCCATGTCCATCAAAGTATCCACGCAGGACAGAGTGAGACTTTTTGAGCACCTTCTTCTATGTACAATACTTAGGATAGGCAAATTCCTACAAAAATAGCCCCTGCCTTCAGGCCGTTTATCCATGAAAGGAGAAGAGGCCTGTAAAATCTCAGGCCTGGGTGCCTGGTCACTGCTCTTTCTGACGCCAGCTGGCGTCAGCAACGTCCCTGTGAGGGGAATAAGAATGACCGTCCAGGGCTGGGGCTGGCATCCGGTGGCGCTCTCTTCTCCCCTCGGCTCTGCTCTTCCCTGTGCAGGCTTCATTCTCCCTGGGCTCTCGCTGTGCGGAGGGAAAGACAGTCGCTGCGGCTCTTGACTGACCGGTCCTGAGGCTTTGTCTCCCAGAGAGCAGCACGAGAGATCTGGCAAAGCCCTCGGAGGACTCCACCCACTCTGGTCACGTGGCCTGATCTGATTGGCTAGGACTGAGTCACATGCCCATCCCTGAACCTTTCACTGTCTGGGAAACAGAGGCCTCTCATTGGCTAGGACTAAGTCACATGCCCATTCCCGAACCTATCACTGTCTGGGAAACAGAGGCCTCTCATTGGCTAGGACTAAGTCACATGCCCATTCCCGAACCTATCACTGTCTGGGAAACAGAGATCTCTGATTGGCTAGGACTGAGTCACGTGCCCATCCCTGAAGCTCAGAACCAGAGGTTTGGGCTGGATTTTTAGAGACTGGGGGAGAGGACAGTCCCTAGAAAGGGAGTTGGAACAGACCACAAACCACAGCCATGAGGATCATGGATGGTGTTTCCTAGGCATTTCCTGTGTGCATTTCAGGCTGTGGCCTGAGTACTTGCTATGGGTTGTGCTATTCATGACACTCCTAAGAGTTAGGTGGCTTACTGTCCACTGTTTAGGGATGAGGAAACTGAGTGACAAGTGCCAAGTCAGGTCCTCAAGTCACACAGGCCCCGAGTGATGGGGATGGGATTGGAACCCCGGCGGGTTAGTTCCTGAGCCCACGCTCACAGCTCCCACGAGATGCCATGGACAGTCCTTGGGACTCAGGGTGGAAGTGAGCGCTCAGCGTTTCCTGTCTTCAGGGAAACTCTTTCTACGGGGACGTTGTCCTAGCTCCTCCTCTCACCCGGCAAGGATATGGTCGTTCTTTCTGGCCGAGTCGCTTTCCTTCCTGAGCTCTATCTCCCTCTTCCCCATTTCCCCACGAAGTCACCTGATGGTGTCCAGTGCAGCCACAAAATCCACAGCCCAATGTTCAGTGCTCGAGAGGGTCTGAGAGGGTCTGAGGCAGCGTATCTCAGGCAGTCCATTGAGCATCTGTCTGACCAACAGAGGATTTAGCATCATTGCAGAAAGAGCCAGAAGGGGCATCCATCCCTACGCCAATGCATCTTCTGGTTTTCAGAGGAGAAAACTGAGCCCCAGAGAGGGTAAGTGAGTTTCGTGAAGTAACAGAGCCAGGCATTGGCTAGAGCCAGGGCCTCCAGGCCGCTGGGCTGGGAGTCTTGCACCGTTTCCTCTTCAGAACCCCCTTGGCTACTGAGTGGCTGAGGGCAAGCCACTTCCTGTCTCCCTGCCTCTAGCTCCTCAGCTGGAGAATGCAGGGTTTTCATCATTTGAAGCAGCTTAAGACTGGGCTCTGCCCTAATTGGGCAAAAATGATTTTTTTTTCCTTTTTGTCTTTTTTTTACTGACCGGTAACAGGATCACAACCCTCCGTGTCGCGCCCGTACCGGGGACCGGCAACGGGATCGCAACCCTTGGTGTTGCGCCCGCACCGCGCTCAGCCAGTGAGCGGGAACCGGTCTCCACATGGGATCCAAACCCTCGGCGGGAGCGCCGCCGCGCTCCCAAGCGGCGCACTCTCCAGTGCGCCACCGGGCCGGCCCTAAAATGATTTTTTTTTAAAACTGTATCCATTAGGATTCCTTGAATTACAGGTAATTTAAACATTTTTTCAAGCTGCCTTAAACAAAGGGAATGTGTTGCCTCATAAAGAAGCTTTTCAGATGTGGTTTGGGCTGCAGGCATGATTCGATCCAGCAATCGATTCACGATATCTCCAGGGCACCAACTCTACTTTTTGTCACTTTCCCAGTTCTGACCCCCTCCATGTGTCATCCTCCTCCTCACCGCAGCTTCCCTGGAAGTGTCGAGAATAGGCAGCAGACCCTGGCCTCATCCCACTCACTGCAGCCTCCAGAGGAAGAGAGCACCTGTGCTCCAGCATTCCCACACTCTGTGGTTCTCTCTGACTGGACTGGCTTAGTTTACATCCTGCCTCCCTTAGCCAGTCACCATAATTGGGGAATATGACATGCTGATTGGCCAGCCAGGGGATAGAGCCATAGTCCCGAGAACTGCTGGCATCTCCACATGGAAATCAGGGCATTGGAAAGGGGGAGTGGGGTGGGTGCCTTTCTCTACCCTGACGTTGTCTCTCTGAGTCTGTAGAGCCTGTGAGATAAGCAAGAGGTCCTGAGAGTTTGCCAGTCCCCGTGCTCCATTCATCTGGGACTCTGGATCCAGGTGTGGGTTGACAGGACAGCCCTGCCTGGCCCTGTCCTGGGTCTCACCACATTCTTCTTTTCTTGTCTCCAGACAGAGATTACTGCAGTTTATGTGACAAGCAGCCAATTGGGAGGCTGTTGTTCCGGCAGTTCTGTGAAACCAGACCTGGGCTGGAGTGTTACATTCAGTTCCTGGACTCAGTGGTAAGTCCCTGCTCCTGGGGGGCAGCCCTTTGGTTTTCTGTAATCGTGATTATTTTTGCCCAAAGAAAAAGACAGACCTCGTGGTTTAGAAGGGTGAAGAATAAACTTGTTATGCATTAAGAAACTCCCAGTGCAGACTTTGAGAATGCAAAATTGTCTCAGGATCTAAACTTAATGGGTGACTTTGGGTGGGTCACGTCCCCCTCTGGACCTTGGTTGCTGCTGCTGTAAAGTGAGACCCTATCAGCTCTCTGATTCCAGGAACCTGGGTTGAAATGAGAGGTAGTGCTTGGGGAAGTTGGGCCATCTTCCCAACAGCCTGAATAGCTCTTGGATTCTGTGGCCCTTTTTTCCAGCTGAGAACCCATTTTATAAAACTCCAAAGCATGTGTGTGTTTGTATACTTGTTCATCATCTGCTTTCCCACCAGAATGCAAGCTCCCTGAGGGCAGGACCCTGGGCTTCGTGTTCAGCCCCACCTCGCACAGTGCCTGTTCATACAGGCCCTGGGTAAATGCTTGTGGAGTGAGTGCCAGTCTTATGCTCAGGTGGCCGTGCTCGATGCCTGTCAGATGTGCTTCCTTCACATGCATTGGTCACTCATCTGTTGAGCAAGAGCTCATTGATCTGCATGGATTTTTAGGACAGGATGTGGAAATACTCAGAAGTCCCCAGCACTTGCCCAGGAAGGCAGGGTACCCAGCCTGGCCAGCTGCCCTTCGGGTTTCTATCTGAGGAATGAGGACAGGTGGCAGGGAGGAGAGGAATGGAGACAGTCCTGAAAGGAATGGGGTCATTCAGGACCCCATCTCAGAGACCCTCATGCATCATTGGCTGCAGCCAGCTCAATCTCTGTCTCAGTTTAGGGACAACCCCATGAGGCTTCAGTTTCTATGTCTGCCTCAGGGTCTCAATGTGGGTCTCTAGACCCACAAGCCAAACTGCCCACTGAATGTCTCTTATGAAGTCACATGGACTCCCCCAAAGCCAACATGTCCAAAACACACTCAGGCCCCGAAAGCTACCAATCCTGGCACATTCCCTCTTCCAGTGACTAGCACCCCACAGTCCCCCAAGCCTGAAATCTCTGCGCTGTCCTTGCCCCCACCCTCTCCTCACCCTTCCCCACCTGCTCAAGGACCAAGCGTTTGGCTCCTTGACCTCCCGCAGACTGGTTCCCTCCCCTCCACGAGCTCCGCCTGGGTCGCAGCACAGGCTCTCGTCTCTTGCGTGTGTGATTACAATAGTTCCCAACCTTGGCTGAGCAGTAGAAACACCTGGGGACCCTTAAAAACCACCAGAGCCTGAGCTGAAGCCCAGACTAATGAATTTGAATCTCTGGGGGCGGGGCCTTGTATTTTTATAACTTTTTATTATGGAAAATTTCAAACTATAAAAAGTAAAAGTCGACAGGGTAGTGTAATGAACCCTCATCCACCCTTTACCTCACTTCAGTTATGAACAGTTATGAACTCGGGGCCAATCTTGTTTCATTCACACCCCCATCCTCCCCTCGGCAGCATTTTGTAGCAAATCTCAGATATATTATTTCATTTGTGAACTTTTCAGTATGTCTCTCTACAAGACAGGGACTCTTTTTTTTTTTTCCCCCAAATAACCACAATACTATTATCACAATGTGAAAAAGAATAATCCTTTACTATCATCAAATATTAGTCAGTGTTCAAATTTCTGATTTTCTCATACATTTTATAAATGCATGTCTTTACGGGTTGTTTGCATTGGTCTGGATAAGGGTCACACACCGTGATTGGTTGATATTTTTCTTGACTCTGGGCTCCTCCGTAACCATCTCCCCTTGCAATGTATTTGTTGTTCCTCCACAAGGGTTTCCCACAATCTGAATTTTGTGCTCTCATCCCCAAGAGTCATTTCATAGGTTCCTTTGTATTTCTTGTAAATAACCAGTTGGATCTAGAAACTTGATCACTTTCAGTTTCCCATTCTGGGGGGCAGGGGTGACTTCGTAAATAGTTTCATGTTCTTCCATCAGGGGGTATATAATAATACCCAGCTGTCTTTCTTTTGGGGGCTGGCTGGTTAGCTCAGCTGGTTAGAGCACAGCTTTATAATGCCAACGTCACAGATTTAGATCCCTATATCTGCCAGTCGCCAAAAACCAAAAGAAACGGAAAAAAACATGCATATATTGTGTAATGATCCAGTCAGAATCCAATCAGTTAGTATATCTATCACCTAAACGTTTGTTATTTCTTTCTGGTTACAATATTCACAACTTTTGGGGGCTGGCTGGTTAGCTCAGCTGGTTAGAGCACAGCTTTATAATGCCAACGTCATAGATTTAGATCCCCATATCAGCCAGTCGCCAAAAACCAAAACAAACAGAAAAAACATGCATATATTGTGTAATGATCCAGTCAGAATCCAATCAGTTAGTATATCTACCACCTAAACGTTTATTATTTCTTTTTGGTTACAATATTCACGATCCTCTTTTCTGACTATCTTGAAACATACAATACAACATTATTAGCTATAGTCACCCTAGAGCACCAGAACTTATTCTTCCTATTTAACTATAACTTTGTGACTTTGTACCTGTCTACCAACCTGTCCCTATCCTGTCCTCCCCACCCTCCTTCCTTGCCTCTGGTAACCACCATTCTGCTCTGTATTTCTTTTGTTTTTCTTTTTAATTTATTTTTTCTTAATTGACCCATGATAATTGAGTATGTTTATGGAGTACAAGGTGATATTTGGGTACATTCACACTGTGTGTGGTGATCATATCAGGGTGTACTTAGTATATCCATCACCTCAAACATTTGGCAACTTTTTTTTTTTAATTGAGAGGATTTGAGTGTTGGAAACATTTAAAATCCTTTCATTTAGCTACTTGAATTTATGCAGAAATTTGTTGTTGACTGTAGTCATGCTATATTGCTATAGAATACTAGATCTTATTCTTATTATCTCTGTTCACTTTTGTATCGGCCGACCACCCTCTCCCCATTTCCCCTCCCCACAGGATGTTTATTCTGCAGCTGTTGGATGAAATGCTCTGTAAACATTTGTTAGGTCCATCTGGTCTGCGGTGCTATTTAAACTAGATGTTTTCTTACTGATTTTCTGTCTTGATGGTCTGTCCAATGCTGAGAGTGGGGTGTTAAAGTCCCCAATGATTATTTTGTTGGTGTCTTTCTCTCCCTTTGGATCTGATAATATTTGCTTTATTAATCTGGGTTCTCTAGTGTTGGGTGCATATATAATTGCTATATCCTCTTGCTATATCAATACCTTTATCATTATATAATGCTCTTCCTTATCTCTTGGTACAGATTCTGATTTAAAGTCTGTTTTATCTTCTATGAGTATAGCTACTCCTGCTCACTTTTGTTTTCCATCTGCATGGAATATCTTTTTCCATCCCTTTACTTTCAGTCTATGTGTGTCTTTGTAGGTAGGGTGTGTTTTTTGTAGGCAGCATATGGGTGAGTCATATTTTTTTAACCCATTCAGCCAGTCTATGTCTTTTAATTAGGGCATTTAATCCATTTACATTCAAGGTTATTATTGATATGCAAGGCCTTATTCCTGTCATTTTGTTGGTTGTTTTCTTTACTTTTTTTTTTTTTTTCTAAAAGACAACTGGTAAGGGGATCTTAACCCTTGACTTGGTGTTGTCAGCACCATGCTCTCCCAAGGGAGCCAAACGGCCATCCCTATATAGGGATCCAAACCCACGGCCTTCGTGTTATCAGCACCGCACTCTCCCAAGTGAACCATGGGCTGGCCCCTGTTGGTTGTTTTCTGATGGTTTTGTATTTCCTTTTTTTCTTCCTTCCTCTCTTATTGTTTATCCTTGTGGTTTGGTGGTTTTCTGTATTGATAAGATTTGATTATTTTCTCCTTCTAAGCTGTGTATCTACTCTACAGTAAGTTTCATATTTTCAGGTGTTTTCATGATGGTTGTTATTGTTCTTTCTCATCTAGATGTAGGTTTCCCCTAAGCATTTCCTGAAAGTCCAGACTGGTGGTGATGAATTCCATTAATTTTTGTTTGTCTGACAAAGGCTTTATTTCTCCTTTATTCCTGAAGGATAGCTTTGCTGGGTATAATATTCTTGGCTGGCAGTTTTTTTCTTTCAGTTATTTGAATATATCATCCCATTCTCTCCTGGCCTGTAGGGTTTCTGCTGAGAAGTCTACTGTTAGTCTAATTGGTCCCTTATAAGTGACTTGATGTTTTTCTCTTGCAGTTTTTAGAATTCTTTCTTCATTTTTAACTTGGGATAGTTTGACTACAATGTGTCTTGGAGAGGACCTTTTTGAGATGAATCTATTTGGGGATCTTTGAGCTTCCTGAATTTGGATATTTGTATCTTTTCCGTGACTAGGGAAGTTTTCAACTATTATTTCTTTAAATATGTTTTCAATATTTTTGTTCATTTTCTTCTCCCAGAATGCCCATAATTCAAATATTTGTTCCCTTAATAGTATCTTCTAGATCTCATAGGCTTTGTTCATTCTTTTATATTCTTTTTTCTTTTTGGTCTTCCTATGTTATTTCAAAACTGCTCTCTTTAAGACTGGAAATTCTTTCTTTTGCTTGATCTAGTCTGTTGTTGAGACTATGAGATGTATTTTTTATTCTTCAATGAATTCTTTAATTCCAAGATTTCTGTATGATTTTTTAAATGATATCTATGTCTTTGTTGAATTTCTCATTCAGATCATTAATTGCTTTTCTGATTTCATTGAATTGTTTTTGTGTGTTCTTTTGTATCTTGGTGAGTTTCCTTAAGATTGTTAATTTGAGTTCCTTTTCTGGCAAGTTGGCAGTTTCTGATTCTTTGGGATCAGTTACTAGAGAATTACTGTTTCTTTGGTGGTGTCATGTTACCTTGTTTTTTCATGTTTCTTGTTTCTCTGCATTGATATCTGTGCATCTGGTGGAATAGTCACCTCTTTGAGTTTTGTAGAGTGGTTTGTGTGGGGAAAGACTTCCGCTTGCAGATGCATCCTAGAGTATTGATTGGGTAGAGTTCAATGGATTTGCTCTGGATGGGTGCAGTAGAATAGACTGTATAGTGTCTTCAGCTATTCTCCACTTTTGCTATGTCTGAGAGTGACTCAGCAGCCTATGCTTGGGAGGTTTGCGGTGGCAATGAGACAGCTTTGTGGAGGAGAGTTCACTGGATTGGTTCAGCAGTTGGGGGTGTGCACATACATCCTGTGTGTCAGTTACTCAGGAGCTGGTTCACTGGGTATGGATGGGGTTGCTGGATTGAGACTCAGGCCGGGAGTGTGAATGTGTGGCACATCAGGGTCTCCTGGACTGGTTCACTAGTGGCAGGGTCACCATGTTGCTTATCTGACTAGACATGTGCCTGCCTGGGGCACGTCAGCCAGGCTGTTTGTCACTCAGATGCATGTACATGTGATGGTTCAAAGACTCAAGGACAGGTCTTCCAGGGGCCTGACAGCTGAGCTGTTTCTCTGAACTGGGGGTGTGGGAGTGCTCTGGCTCAGCTAGCTGGGTGCTGGTCTGCCCGTGGCCCATCCACTGTGCCAATTCTTGGGGCCAGGTGCAAGGTTGTGTTTCCCTTGGTGGTTCAGGGGTGGGCATGCCAAGGACGGGGCTGCAAAGCTGCTTCTCAGGTCGTGGGTGAGGCTGCTGGGTAGGGCTGTGAGAAGGGACCTGGCTAGCCACTTCTCATATTGTGGGCAAGGTCAGGAAGAGGTCCTGATGAGAGGGGGCCCAGCTAGCTGCCTCTTGGGCAGTGGGTAAGGCCTCGAGGCTGGCTGCAGAGAAGCAGCCTGGTCAGGAGCTTCTTGGCTAGTGGGTTAACCATTCTTTTAGTCTTTCATTCATTTACCAAAAGTACTCTCTGCTTTGTGTAGTTCTAGGCCCTTGGGATAAATTGATGAATAAAATGGACCAAGACTCTGCCCTCATGTTGTTTACATTCTAGCCAGGAAGAGATGGACTATGTGTAATAAGCATGATAAGTCAGTGATATGGAATGTTAAAAGGTGCCAAATGGGATGGGAAAAGAGAAACTGGAACAGGTTAAGGGGGGGTTGGAGTGTGGAAATGGGGAAACTCATCGTATCATTAAGTAGAGCAGTCATCATAGGTGTCTTTGAAAAGGTGACATTTGGTTGAAGACTAGGAGTTGAGGGTTAGCCAGATGAGTATGTGGTGGAAGGGCATTGCATGCAGGGGAACAGCCAGTGCAAAGTCCTGCAGGCAAGAGTGTCCATGGCTGGAGTGGAGGAAGAAAGGGCATGGGGGAGAGGGGAGGAATTGATCATGTAAGGCCTGTGCTGTTGAAGAACTCTGACTTCCACTTTGAATAAAATAGGGGAGCCACTGGAGGGCTTTTAACACAGCACTGGTGTGGTCTGACTTAGGTTTTTAAGGATCCCTCCAGCTTCCATGGGAGGCTTTGGGAGGTAGCGTGGATGGAGGGAGATCTGATAGGATCCATTACAACAATGCAGGTGAGACCAGATGGTGCTCAAGCCAGGATGGAAACAGTTGGCAGTGGTGAGAAGTGGTTGGATTCAGTACATATCTTCAAGACAGAGTTAACAGCACTTTATTTCCTGATAGATTTGGGGTGAGAAAAAAGAGTTAAGGATAACTGCAAAGTTGTGACCTGAGCAACTGGAAGGATGGAGTAAGTGTAAGGCTGTGGGAGGACCACACTGGGGGAAGATCAGGAGCTCCACTTTAGGCACGCTCGGCTTGAGATGTCTATCAGACATCCAAGTGGAGGTGTTCCAGGGGAGAAGGGTGTTCAAGTCTGGAGTTTGTGAGATGGGTCTGGACTGTTGGGAGTAGTTAGTATATCGCTGTGTTTAAAGCCATGTGCTGGATGAAGTCACCAGGGAGATGAGTGTGGATGGAGAAGTGGTGAGGACAAGGACAGGCCCTGGACCAAGGGCTGCTCCCCATTAGGGAGAGACGAGCAGCAGCAGCCTTGGGACCTGTCTAGAGAGTTGATGAGGCAGAACGGGGTGAGGCTAAGCAGGAGCCAGTGGAATTTTCCAGCCACGTGTTTTGTTAGACGCTTAGAGTCAGTTGGAGAAGGAAAAAAAAAATTCAATGGAGCCCATTTTCATTCTGGTCATGCAGTTGTTCTCTGGGCTGCACCAGGAGCTGTTTTTTTGGAAAGGAAATGTGAGTCTGGCTCCCTGCGTCGATGCGTCAAATGCTCTTTACATATGCCTTAACGAAGCCACCACTCACGCGGGGCTGACCCTGTCCCCTCTGTGTTTTTATCTGCATCCCTGGGAGTTAGTGAGGTCTTTTCATCGCCCATCTTCACATCAGATGACCAGCCTTTGGAACACCTCTTTTATGCATGGAGACTTTATTGAGTTTTCCAGGGCTGGCGTAATTTCTCGTCTGAAATCCGTTTTTTCTTCCATCCTGACTGGAACTCAGAGGAGGGAGGAGGTGGCGGTGACCTTGGTGTTGCAGTACCGCCCCAGGCGCTCCCTGGCTTGGCCAACACCACCCGCACCATTCCCACCTCTGTGTTGAATTTCTACCAAGTGGAGTTTATTAAAAATAACCCGTCCCCGTCAGGCTCTGACGTAGCCCCCAGGAAAGGCTCTTCTCCTGCACAGTCTTAATGACTGCATTTCTCAAGTCGGGTTCAAGACTATGGCTGTTTTTAAATGGGGCCCAGGTGATTTTCTAGGCAGCAGAACTATTCGTGCATCATTCACCAGACTGCAGGGGTAATTCAGCCTAAGGTTGTCGAGGGGCTTCCAAGAACTTGAGGAAGACCCCGCATTACCCTCCCACAGAGAAATGGAGTCAATGACCTATGTCAAGACTATGACTAGGTCTGGTCTCTGGAGGGCAAAGAGGGTTTGTCCAGCTGGTCAGGGGACTGAAAGGAGTTCAGGTTAGTGGGGCTTGCCATGGGCGTCTTCAAGATCAATGGACTTCTCTCTAACTTGTTCTCTGGGAGCTTCGGCCACGCGCTGGCTTGTTTGAAACCTTCCTGTCCCCACACTTGGGTGAAACTTAAAGTTTTCGGGTCTCTTCTTTTTGGGGTTGGGGGAGGCTTGGCAGGTCCTCAGCCAGATTCACTCAGCGCATGTTTATTGGGTGTCTGCTATGTGCCAGGCTCTGTCTTAGTAGCTGGGGACTACCCAGTAAACAGAAGTAAGTTCCTGTCCTCATGGAACTTACTTTCTGGTTAAATGAAAGATTGAAAAATAAGAAAATAGGAAATTTTTACAGTGGAATAAGCAACAGCAGCCATGAATTCAGGTACCTGTTAATTATTAGTTATTGCTTCAAAACATAATGGCTTGAAACAACAATAAAACATTTATTATTTTAGAGTTTCTGTGGGTCAAGAATTTGGGAACTGTTTAGCTGGGTGTTAATGGCTCATGGGCTCCGAAAAGTTTCTATCAGGTTGTCGGCTGGGCTGCGGTCATTGGCAGGCTTGACCGTGACCGTGACTGGAGGATCTGCTTTCAGACTTGCCCACGAGGCTGGCAAGTCGGTGCCAGCTATGGGCAGGAGATTCAGTTGTTCTCCTGGTGGACCTCTCCATGGGACTGCTCGAGTGTCTTCATGCCATGGCTGGCTTTCTCAGAGCAGGCAATCCAAGAGAGCACTGCAGATCTGCAACGTCTCTCATGACCCAGTCTCGGAGCTCCCACACTGTCATTTCCTTAGTATCATACTGCTTTGCACAGATGTGACTGGCAGGACGCAAGGATCACTTGGCCCTTTTGGAGGGTGGCGACTACAAATATTAGGTTACAACAAGGGAAATCTCATATTAGGAAATGTTAAAAGGCATTCCAAGCCATTCATTAGCCTAGAACTATGGAACATCACATGAAATTAGTGGGCTATCACCTGCCTTTGGATATGCCTGATTATCTGAAAGTTTATTGTGAAATGATCCGCTATGCCTCACCACGGGAACTAAGTATTTCACTTCTCTCATTTATGAGCAGAATCCAGATTTGTCTTTGTCTTTTTATCACTGCTGTGGTCTCCCAGATAGAGAAGGGTGGAGGTTGGTGATAATTCTTCAGATGCACAGAGACCCTCAGAACAGTTGGCAAAGCCATACCCTGAGAGCAGGGTCATCTTGAAAAAGTACCACCTCTAAAATGGGTACATATAGCAGACGTCTGTGGGATTTGCCAGCCTCCTGGGTGCCCCACCCATATTCCAAAATACCATGGCTGTCCTAGAAGCTGCCATGTTCTTAATGATCTCACCCTCAAACTACAGTTGACTGGAGCACGGGTGAGCCTGTGAGCCAAGGCGGGCCAGTGCATCCTTTCTCTAGCATTGATAGACTTGAGGGGAAGTCCTTCTCTAGTAGAGAAGGCTTAAAACAAAAGAACTGGGAGCTGTTGCCCACCGTGTTTCTAACTGGAACACTGGAACAAGCCAGTCAGCACTGAGAGATCAGGAAGCCCCCCCCCCACACACATATGCACATGCACGCACACACACATGCGCACACACACGCACGCACACCTATGCACATGCACACACACAGACACATGCGCACACACACGCATGCACGCACACACACACACACGCACGCACATGCATGCACATGCACGCACACGCACGCACACACATGCACACACACACGCACAGACGAGAGGGGGTTCCAGAAGTGCTTGTGGCCCTGGCTCCTGTGCTCTGGGCCCAGTGTCATTCCCATTCTCCCCACAGGTTGTTCAGCTCATCCTTGGATTCCAGGAGCCGAGGGATTACAGCTTTGCCCGAGCTGGGTTAAGCAGGGATATTTTTCACTTAGAACTAAAACAGTAACAGGGAAAGTCAAGGACTTTTGCTTGGTGGCCTTATGAGCCTTGGTTTGGGGTGGGGACAGAGAAGTGATTCAGAGGGGAGGAGGGCGGATAGGAAGAGCAGCTAGGCAGGGGATGAGGGTGCGGGGAGCCATCCAGGACTGAGGCTTCCGAGAGAAGAAAGATGGGGCAGACCGGAGGTGGGTCACCAGAGCCCATCTGCCACAGGACTCTCTGACAGCTGCTGGTGAGTCTGTCACCTCCGCCTGAGAGATGGGTGAGTCTGTCACCTCCGCCTGAGAGAGGGGTGAGTCTGTCACCTCCGCCTGAGAGAGGGGTGAGTCTGTCACCTCCCCCTGAGAGAGGGGTGAGTCTGTCACCACTTCCTGAGAGAGGGGTGAGTCTGTCACCACTTCCTGAGAGAGGGGTGAGTCTGTCACCTCTTCCTGAGAGAGGGATGAGTCTGTGACCCTTGCCTGAGAGAGGAGTAGCACCTTTTCCCTCCTATTTAGCATTTGCCTCTAGCCAGGACATGATTCACAAGCTGGCAGGTGTGGTGCTGTCAGTTAGGTCCGGGGTCACCTTGGAGTCACTCCTGCCACTCTACACCCTGACGTGGACAGGGATCCGCTTTTCCCTCCCCTCTCTGTTGCCCCGAGGTGGGCCAGTGAATCCCTCCTGCCCCAGGCCTGAGAGGGCTGCTCCGATGGGAGCCAGAGATCAGAGAACAGCCTGTCTGTGCAGGCGGGCACAGGCTGGGGGGTTGATGTCCCCTCGTGCAGTGCTTCTCCATTCCCGCTGGGGAGCAGAGAGGAAGCAAGGACAGTGCCCACCTGTCTGAAGGACAGTGCAAGGCCCTGGCAGGACGCGGTCGGCGCACCCGATGGGTGAATGAAGGAAGGGCCGTTTACAAAGTGCTCGCAAGGTAGGGAAGTCAGTCGTGGCTGTTGCGGTGCTGCTAAGCCTCCACCACCTCTTGACCTGCAGGACAAGGGAAGGGACTGACATGGGAGTCAGAGGGAGGAGGCCAGCCTGCAGGAGCTGGGCCTTCAGGAGAGGGGTCCAGGAACCCGGTGCCCGGGCAGGGACGGAGCCAGCAGAAGCTACCCCACCTTGCTCCCTCCTTCCCACAGCAGGGTGGGGAAGGGTGGGGATGGGCTCTGGAGGGGCGACCCACGCGGTCAGTGCAGGCAAGATGCCAGGCCAGCGTGGGTGGAGCCCGTGTTTCTCCAGAAAGGGCCACAGGGAGCCATGCTGCAGACCAGGCACGTCACTCTGGAAAAGCTGACCACGTCGGTAATTACAGAAGCTGGAGGTGGCAGGATCTCGTGGCGTGTCTGACTTTATCTTCTTGTCAGGGCAGGAGAAGGTCTCCAGGGAGAAGGAGGTGACATCTACAGTTAGCCCAAGGCCAGGAGGGATTCAGCTCAGACTCTGCTCTTAAAACCAGCACCGGTTTCTTTGAAAATGTGGCAGGTTCTAATAATCATCTGAGGGAAATGTGCTTTAATAGCCAGGACATATTTTCACAGGCATTTTCTGAGATGGATGATGCAATTAGAGTAGGCCAAGAAAATGAAAGATGAGGTTTATAAACTAAGATGTACATAGATGTTTATGCTCTTTGGCAGCCACAGATCTATGAATAGTTCTCTGCACCTTGAGCTCACGGTAGTACTCGTGTTCTGCTCTTTGTGTCTGAGCAGCACCTCCTCCCCAAAGGCCATCCCTGTGTTTGGCATAAATCACAGTGCAAAGAGAAGCCTCGTCAAAGGGTGCCTTCCTTGGTTGGCACCTGCAGTGCATCTGAAAAGTACCCCCCGAGTGGACTGGCATGGGTGCGCTCTGGCTGTTAGAGCTGAGCTCTGGGCAGGGAGAAAGGTTCAAATGGGCAGAACAGCAAGAGGACTGTGTGTGTTCCTCTCTCGGGGGAGGGGACGA
>NW_007731325.1:63774-81800 GCF_000696425.1 Galeopterus variegatus | reverse complement strand
AGTGCAAAGAGAAGCCTCGTCAAAGGGTGCCTTCCTTGGTTGGCACCTGCAGTGCATCTGAGAAGTACCCCCCGAGTGGACTGGCATGGGTGCGCTCTGGCTGTTAGAGCTGAGCTCTGGGCAGGGAGAAGGGTTCAAATGGGCAGAACAGCAAGAGGACTGTGTGTGTTCCTCTCTCGGGGGAGGGGACGAGGCCCACCGCCCTCTCTGGCTGGAAGGCACTCTTGTGCAGATGGAGTTCACGGGGCATTCCTTGCATGTGGCTTACCTCTCTTTTCTTTGAAGTCACTGTCTGGCTGCCATTTCCCAAGCCAAATCTAATTGTAAAATTCTGAGCTGTTGGCACAAACTCTTATTTGCTGCTTACACTTCCTGGTTTAAGCTAGTTTAGGCTTTCTCCCACTACCTGGGCAGGGGTGTTCTCAGGACAGTGGTTCCCGGGGTGGTCCCCAGCCTTATGCAGTGTGATCTGCCTGGAGCTCAGCCCCTCCAGCCACGCCACCATGGGGCCTTCTCCCTGTAGGTGGCTTCTCGGGACTTGTCCCCCACAGCCCCAGCCCTCTTGGGGGTCACCATGGAGACATGGCCTGTCACTCCAGGTGACTTAATCACTGGGGAAAGCCCAGCCGGAGGCTTTCAGTTGGTTTTCTGCCTCCCAACACAAATGCTGAAGTGGTGGTGGCCTCACATGGACTCGTCAAAGAAAGGCCTTTTGATCCCAGGCTGGGGAGGCCTGTCCCCGCGTGCTCCCACTGCTTCCCTGTGGAACTGCGCGTCCGGCCTCCCAGCCGGGCCTCTCCTGGGAGGCAGCTGACCTGAAAGTGATGTTATTTTTTTAACGTGGGTTTTCATACCCAGAGCAATAATATTTTCAGCTGGTTATTGAGGCTGATTAGTGAGCCCCAGGCCTCCATTTGGTTAAATAGAGCCGCCCTCACAGATGTATTTTGGGACAGTGTGAATCCAGCGTCCTGAATGGGATTGAGTTAACCCAAATGGTGGTCGGCCATTGGCCCAGGGCCTGGGCCCTGTACAGCAGTCTGGCTTTGTTCCNCAAATGGTGGTCGGCCATTGGCCCAGGGCCTGGGCCCTGTACAGCAGTCTGGCTTTGTTCCCTTGGTGCCAGACCATGAGGCAGGGCTTCCAGGGGCAGCAGGACACTGGGTACTTCTCTCCTCTCCCCGGAAAAGGGCTGTGGGTTGGCTTTAAAACGCTCAGCCTCCTTAGAGATACAATGGCCAGCTCTGTCACTTACTGCCTCTGTTGTATGTGAATCAGTTGTTTGGTCTCTCAGAACCTCAGTTTCTTCATCTGTAAATTGGGAGCGATAATACCTACTGTGTATTATCAGTACTCCAAAAGGTACGTGCATGTGCACACGTGTGTGTGTGTGCGCGCACGTACGTGCATATCAGTTTTAGAGGATTGTTGGGGAGTGAAGAGGGGGAAAATTACAGGAAAAAAGTCAAGAAGAAAGAGCTCCCCTCTCTCCTTAAAGTATCTCAAGAATTGCTCACTCCCTAAGGGCTCATCTTGATGGAGGAGGAATTGGCCTCTGGAGAGAGGCTCTGATGGGCAGCCCAGTGGGAGTCAGGAGGCCGCGGTGCCTGTCCTTGCCCTGCTAGTACCAGCTGTGTGACCTTGGGCCAGCCCTTCACTTCTCTGGGCCTCGGTGTCCAGCCCTGTGAAGTGAATTCCTTCCAGAACCACCGTCCCACAGCCCTTGATGCATGTGATCGTAGTGGTCACATTTCTCCCTTGGGGAAAATCGTTGGATCCTGGCTCTCCATTAGAAGAGAGATGGCAAGTCAAGGAAATGCGCTCACTTTGGATGGAAACAGGCCTGGCTGCCTGTGTGGACGTCCCGGACAACTGCTGCCTGCACTTTCTCCTCGTCCAGGAGGGTCTTCCAGGCGTGCCTGGGGAGGAGTCGGGGCTAGACCCTGGGCCACGACGTTGCCTTGAACACAGCGATGAGGGCTGGGGTCTGACTCCACAGTGGGGTGCCTGGGGGAGGAGTTTGGGTCTGCCTGAGCTGCTGTCATTTCCTTTCTCTTTTGACATAGTTGTACTTTTGGACTGAGGCTGACAAATCCTTGGGTGGTAGATTTTGAAATGGTTATAAATAATTTTTAATTAGCTCCTTTGTCTAAATGAGAAAGGCAAACCTACTTGGGCTTCTTGTTAACGCGAGGCCTTTCATCCACTTGGCAAGTGCGTCAGACGTGACTGAAGAGCCCATCGCGATTCAAGAAAAATGAAAAAGTCTGTTTTGGGGGGGCCTCTCTTCTTTAGAGCTCAGGTCCCGCTGTCCTAGCTAACAATTTGGAGTCCCAAATTCCTTGGTGCGTTGAGAAAGAGTGAGCGCCGGGCTTAGAGCTTCAAGTCTCAGCCCTGCCACCTCCAGCTCCATGACTCTGAGTGACTTGCTTCCCACTGTGGATCCTTTTGATCTCTGTGTACAGAAGAAGGGGTAGAGTGGCAGCCCCTGCCCTCCCGTGGCACCACCTGGCTCTTTTGAGGTTCAGAAAACATCTAAAAAGTCTCTGTATGTTCACTTTGTAAACTGAAAAGCTGGAAAAGGTAAGGCATGCATACTGTTGTTTTTCCTTACAAGGTATAATAATCACGATGGTGAGAATTATGGCAGCTGTTTGAGTATTTATTATGCTCAGGACTCTGAGCTGAGAACTTTCTCACTTCTGTCTGCACAGTTGCCCTGTGCGTAGGTGCTGGTCCCATCTGCATTTTACAGAGAGGCTAAGCCAGTTGTCTAAGGTCACACAGCTTGTAAGGTCTGAGTGACCTCAGGCAGCCTCTCAAGGCTTCCAGTGTGGTGGCCGGCAAGAGGCTCTGATTCCATTGGTCCGGGTGGGGCTGGGCATCAGTGTTTGCTGGTGCTCCTGGTGATTTTGATGTGCAGCTGGCGAGGAGAGCCGCTGCTCTGAGAACCAGCGTCCAAGGGAGAGTGCAGAGTCGTTTGTGCCGGACGTTGGGGCTCCTTGGCCAGGCCTCCTTCTCTGGGCCTCAGTTTCCTGCCCTGAAGGAGGGCATTGGTCAGGTGGCCTGTAGAGGGTCTTCTCCAAGGGGCTCAAAGGTTCTGTAACTATAAGAAGCTCATGAGCAAATCTGTTATACATATTTTCTATGTGTGTGTGTATATATATATATATATATATTTTTTTTTTTTAAATCCTCTTTTAGGCAGAATATGAAGTTACTCCAGATGAAAAACTGGGAGAGAAAGGGAAGGAAATTATGACCAAGTACCTCACTCCAAAGGTAAGAGCCCTCTCAAACCCCACAGCAGGAGGAATGGAGGCCTTATCCAGGAATATGGGACCCCAGATCTGTGCTGCACCACATGGGGAACTGTCATGTCCAGGCTGGCAGCTGCTATTGGTCCCCAGAGACCCTCAGTTCTCGTGGTCCACCAGAGTGCCCAAGCCCAGCAGCACCAAGAGGTGGCTGGTCCTGGCCAGGCCTGGAGGAGGGGAGGGAACCTGCTTCAAGGACCCTCATGCAGTCCACACCCAAGTGTTTGTAGCAGGACAAGTGGAGGCCCAGCCGAGGTTGGAAGCGCCCAGGAGAAAGGGCTCCGCTGGGGTGTCTCTGACAGGTGGGTGTGGAGGGGAAGGGTCCAGAGGTGACCAGGAGGGAGAAGGGGAGGCCAAGCTGCAGTGGCAGAGCATGCCACCTAAAACTGAGACTGTCAGTGGCACACACAGAAGAAGGCAGAGAATCCTGAAGTGTATTCATAAGGATGGTTGAGGGAATAGGGGTCACCCCATCCTCAGGGTCCTGTCAGCCTTGATTCTTTGGAACCTCCACTTTCTTAACTCAGCTTGACAGAGGAATGTGTTCTCAACCCATTTACTGTTCTAGTCCCAGCTGTTCTACCCATTCGGTCAAGCCAGGTTCCCTCACTAAGCTTCAGTTTCCCTTTCTTAAAAGTAGCCTCCCATCCAGACCCAGCTCCCAGAGGCGTTGAGAGCCTGAGATGAGATGTGCGTGTGAACAGCTTTGTGTGTGTCCTGTACCTCTGGGGCCAGTGGTGGCTTCACGCTGCTCAGGACCGTGGACACTGTGGGCACCAGCCCCCTTGGGAAGGGTGTTGCTCATGGTGGCCATCCCAGGCTGTAGTAGCCTGAAGTGACAGCCTGGGGATGAGATCCTGGCCACCAGTCTTTCCCCACCCCAGATGCCTCTCTCAGCACTGTAGCCCTCGTTCTCACACAGGTGTGTTCCTCTGCAGCACCTGCAGTGAGCCGTGGCCGTCCCCCTTGCGGGGCGGCCCTGCCTCACACCACAAGTGTTGGTGTCGGTCCTGCCACTCCCAACGGCCAACCAAACAACCACCCTAAATGCGCATAGCACTTTCATTTCCTCGCTGCTTCCTCTGCTGTTTCTAGGTCTGCTTCCATCATAATCATGCACTTCTCTTCATGTGAATTGCAAACACCCCCAGTCCTTTTGCACTTTTCAGAAATGACAGGATTAATGCTCGTAAAACGCCTCCAGATGCAGAGCAGGGCTGTGTCGCTCCATCTGTGGGGCTGTTGGGTGGCGTTGCCTCGCTGTGGCCCAGATATGGACCTGTTGGAGACTATGAGGTTCTCGGGGGAAAGTGGTCAAGGAGGCGATGTCTGAGCAGGGCCCCAGTTCACCCATAGTCACAGCCAATGACATGTCAGTGAGGCTATAGGTGGGTGCACTTTTGATCTCCTGGCCACCACTCGAAACAGCGTGAACACCCTGGGCATAGGCAGGTGCCCTGAGCTCAGAGGCAGCGTCACCCTGAGGGGTGTCAGTGCCCCAGAGGGGATGATGATAATAGTCCCTGCTGAGCCTGACAGTGTGCCAGATGCCTGCAAGACACTATCTCTGAGGGGCACAGCACCCATGAGAAGTGCCCCTTCCCATAGACAGGCTGCCAAGGCCACGAGGGGAGTGACTTGAGAAGGCTGCTCAGCTGACAGCGTCTCCACCTGCCCTTTGCAAAGGCATCTGCCACTGTGACTCACTATGGCCCAGTCCAGCTCTCCATCTGCACCCTCTTTGAGGCTATCCACCCACATGCGTCCCCCCCAAACATGGGCAACTGACGTATTGAGGACTTGCAGTGTCAGGCACCACCTCATGTAGTCCTTGCTGCACTGCAGGTGCAGATTCTATTGGATCCACTCCGACAACTGAGGAAGGGGAGGCTCGGGAGCTGTCATGCCCCAGGTTGCACAGTTAGGAAGTGGCAGAGCTGCGATTTGGAGCCATCGGTGTTCTCCTGGGGGGCTCTGTTTCCTGCTGCTCCCCTTCACTGTCCTTCTGCTTTCTGTTGGCCTGGCTGGGCTCTGCAGGGAGGGTGGAGTACTCCCTTGCCCAGCCTCACTGGTTGGAATGGGCTTTCTTGACCTGTCCATTTGCAGGGCATGTGCAGACATTAGGGCTGCTGCTGGGAGCTGCTTACCTCTCCCACCCCCTGGCCAACACCATCCAGAAGCCTCTACAGCCCCTGATCTGGGCCCTCCAGATCTCTCTCCCTCTGCTCAGCGCTGCCTCCATCTCCTGGAGGGATGGAGCCCAGACTCCCCATCAGCTCAGACGGCTTTACAAGTGCCTCTGAGCCTGCCAACATTTTTTCCTTAAGTACTACTTGATTTTTGAAATTTAAACCACACCATATGTTATGGCCCAGGGGCCTGGGGGGTGGGGGTCGAAGCCATCCCTGGGTTGACTGTTTTCTTACAATAAATTTTGCACTGCCCTCCCCGTCCTTCTCATAGCAGCTTGCTCAGGAGCCTCGTTTACTTCTCTGTATTGCACGTGTCCCAGGTGCAGGGGCGTGAGGGGCTGAGGCCCCAGCATTGACTCTGAGGCCTTCAAACAGCCCCCAGAGCCATTGTCCTCAAACCCAGATTGTCCTTGATTTGGACAGCCTCCTCAAGATGCAGCTTGTGCATCTCGGCTCCAAGAAGGGCTTTCCAAAGAGGAGACTATAGTGCACTGATCCCTTGAGAGACTGTGAAGAAAGGCCTCTGTGCTCCGTCACGTGTGGGCAACACTGCATGCTGTATCTCCCCCTGGTGAAGATTCGCCCAGCACATATTAAAGGCTCTGAGAAGTCCTGCAAAAAAAGAAACCTGTTTCACTGCTAGCAAAACATTTCCAAAACTTATTTGACCACAAAACTCCCCCCCCCCGCCCAATTTTACGCCCTGCCAAACACACCTTTGGCTGCAGAACATGTCCACAAGTCTTCGTGACCACGCGTCTGTCTACTCTAGCATGCTCTTTCCTGTTTCTCTCTCCCAGTCCTTCACTGGCTGCAGCCACGCTGTTTCCCAGTCCCATCCTGANCCCCCCCCCCGCCCAATTTTACGCCCTGCCAAACACACCTTTGGCTGCAGAACATGTCCACAAGTCTTCGTGACCACGCGTCTGTCTACTCTAGCATGCTCTTTCCTGTTTCTCTCTCCCAGTCCTTCACTGGCTGCAGCCACGCTGTTTCCCAGTCCCATCCTGACGCCCACACCTTGTTGCCTTTGGTCAGGCTGTCCCCTGGAAGGCCCTTCACTGGAAGGTGCTGCTCTCTGCTCCGTCTTTCTCACTTCTGTGTCCCTGCTTAGCCCAAGCGCCTCCAGCTGCAGAGATCCTCCACCTCTTGCCAGAATCCGTGGCTCTCACCTGGGTGGTCTCTGAGCACGCTGTTCCATTTTTGTGAGTCCATGCCTGGTGGTGGAGGAGCCCACCTTGCAGAGTGGGACAACACAAACAGGAGCCGCCCCTGGCCCAGCCCAGGCAAGCCAGGGTGGGCTTCTAGGAGGCGATGCTGCTGCATCAGGTCTTAGAGGAGGAGGAAGCTGGATGCAAAAGAAGAGAAAGGAAAAGGACCTTTTATGGGCAAAGGTATAGAGCAGTGTGGTTTTCACCTGGGGGTGTGCTGCCCCTGGGGGCATTTGGCATTGTCTGGAGATATTTGTAATTGGCACAATTGGTGGTGGTGTAGGGGGGTGCTGTTGGCATCTAATTAGTGGAGCCCAGGGATGCTACTGAACATCTACAGTGCACATGACAGCTTCCTAACACAAAGAATTATCTAGTGGAAAAATGTCAGTAGTGCCAAGGCTGAGAACCTTGGTATAGGGGTAGGAAAGGGCAGGGGGTGGTCAGTACTGTGGGAGTGGGAAGGTAGGGGGAAGGGACCTCTGGGCTGCAGGGCCTGGGAAACCACAATGAGGAGGTGGCAGTGGGGAGCCCCCGGGCTTCGAATGCCATTCACATTTTAGGACATGCCCTCGTGAATTGTTGATCCATTCATGGATTAATGGGTTAGTGGGTTAAAGGGTTATCCAAGAGTAGACTGGTTGCTTTATGAGGAGAGGAAGACAGCAGGTTAGCATACTCTTGCCCCCTCGCCATGTGACACTCTGCACCAACTCGGGACTCTGCAGAGAGTCCCCACCAGGAAGAGGCCCTCACCAGATGTGCCCTCTTGATCTTGGACTTCCCACCTCCAAAACTGTAAGAAATTTCATTTCTTTATAACTTACCCAGATTCAGGTGTTCTGTTATAAGAAACAGAAAATGGACTAAGACAGTGGCTTAGGAAAGCCACCTCCACACCCCGCAGAGGCAGGGTTCTTAGCTCATTAGACAGAGATGATGGTATCTGTTTTCTGTGTGTCCCCTGCCCCAGCACAGTTCCGGACACACGATTGTCAACTGATGCAAGTTAGTGTGAATGAAACGATGTGGGGAGCCCTGGGAAGCTCCCCATCATGAACCCTCACCTCTCCTGCCTTATGTCTCTGGGGAGCTGGCTCTTGGCTGGCTCTCATCACATCTGGGTGTCTCATATCATGTGTTTTCTGGAGGACTGGATGGATGGAAAACCTCTGCTGGAAGTAGATGCTTATATCTGGACCTGCATTCTCCCTCCCCGTGGGAGTGTGCTCTTCAAACTCTTGCTTGAAGCTTCCATCCCAGGAGGCAAAGCCCATTCCTTAGACACTGCCTCAAGTCCTGAATCCATTGCCCACACACAGCCAGCTTTGCTTTGGGGACATCACATAACCCCAGCCAAGGGTGGGCTTTGGAACAGGTTGAAAGCTGTTGTAGATCTAATAGAAAGGCAGCAGAGTGCATGAGAAGGTGAGCTTAGAATCAGGTAGATCTGGGCCCAAAGCCAGACTTGGCCTCTTAGCTGCATGGCCTTGGGAACTTAGCTTCACAGCAATGCAGGTTCCTCATCTGTCAAGGGGGTGGGGCACTGGTGGGACATTAAGTGAAACCAGCAAGTACATGGCACGGTAGCTGGTACACATTAGACACCCCATCCATGGTGATGGTCATCTGCCTCTCCTTTCCCTTCTCTGTGCTTACAAAATCAGGCTGCTGGATGAAGAAATCATTCAGACATGGAACTCCCAGCTGTGGAGTTGTGATGGGCCAAGGAGGGGCTGGAGGGCCACCAGCTGCAGAGGGCTGTACAGAGGCTGGACTCTTTAAAAGGCAATGTATTAGGATGATTAGTACTGGCTGCCATAGTAGACGCACCCCCAAATCTCAGGGGCTTCAGAAAACAAAGGCTGATTTCTTTCTCATGCATAATATGATTGGGTCATTGACTCTCCTGGGTCCTTCTCCAGCGGTGACTCAGGGAGCCTGGCTGCTTTCATGGCTCCACCATCTTGACCATGTTGTCTCATGGCCACCACCAAAGGGAAGAGAGGGAGGAAGGAGGCACAGGAGCTTTTAACTGCCTCAACACGGTCACTTCTCACCGTGCACTGGCCAGGAGGAAGGCGGGGAAGGCAGAGAAGCAGATGGAACACTGGGTGAGAAAACCAGGGAGGCTGCTTCTCCACGTTCTCATCCCTCAGCCCCAAGCAAAACACACTGTCTGCATGGCAGGCTGGTCTCCAGAGCTGGCTCGACAGCCACGAGCACCGTGTTTTATCCTCAGGTTTGTCAGCTCGGCAAAGCGGGCCTGGGGGCTGCACAGTCAAATCCCACATGTGTGCGGAGCTCCTGAGAGATCTGGGCAGCTCGCCTTCCAGTTCCCTGCAGACCAGAAGTGATGCAGGTGACAGGTGCTCAGGGGAGGGGAGGGCCACTCTCAAATGGGGCAAACCAGGAAATATTCCTAATTATAATAATAAATAAGTGATCGTGAAACCAGTCTTGTGTATAATCACCCATTACTACAGACGACAGTTTTGAAATACCAGCTTTTTTGAGGTCTACTTCTTATTCCATAGGACTCACCCTTTGAAAGTGTGCAATTCAGTAGTTTTCAAAATATTCACAGTCATGTAACCATCATTATTACCTGATTCCAGGGCATTTTATCCCCCAAAAAGAAATTATCATACCCATTAGCAGTCATTCCTCATTTCCCGGCAACCATTAATCTTTCTGTCTCCTGGCCTGTTTTGGACATTTTATATAAATGACACATCGTATAATATGTACCCTTCTGTGACTGGCTTTTTTCACAGTGGAATGTTTTCAAGGTTCATCCATGTTGCAGCGTGTATCAGCACTTCACCCTTCTTATGGCTAAATTACATTCTATTATGTGCATAAACCACGTTTTATTTGTTTACTCATCAGTGGACAGACACTTGGGTCGTCTCTACTTTTTGGCTGTTGTGAATAGTGCTGCTGAGAACATTCATGTAAAAATTTTTGTGTAAATGTTTTCATTTCTCTTGGGCATATACTTAGGAGTGGTATAACTGGGTCATATGTAAACTCTGTTTAACCTTTTGAGAAACTGCCAGCCTGTTTTTCAAAGCCATGCACCACTTTGAATTCCCAACAGCAGTGTCTGAAGGTTCCGATTTCTCCACATCCTTATCAACACTTATTTTCTATCTTTTTTATTTTATCCACCCTAATGGGTGTGAAATGGTATCTTGGTGTGATTTTAATTTGCACTTCCCTAATGACTAGTAATGTTGAACATCTTTTCCTGTGCTTATTGGCCATTTGTATATCTTATTTGGGAAATGTCTATTCAAATCCTTTGCCCATTTTGGGGGCAGTTGGGTTGTTTGTCTTTTTATGTTCTCTCTCTCTCTCTCTCTCTTTTTTATAGCTGGCTGGTACAGGGATCAAACCCTGGACCTTGGTGTTATCAGCACCATGCTGTAACCAGCTGAGCTAACTGGCCAGGTATTTGTCTTTTTAATGTTGAGTTGCAAGAGTTCTTTATATGTTCTAGATACAAATTCCTTATCAAATATATGATTTGTGAATATTTCATCTCATTCTGGGGATTGTCTTTTCACTCTCTTGATGGTGTCCCTGGAAGCACAACAATTTTTAATTTTGTTGAAATTCAGACTTCATTTTTGTTACTTGTTTTTAAGTGGCTTATTTTCACTTTGTCTTATCTGTCCTTGTAAGAAGGCCTCAGTTTTTTGAGGAACAGGGCACATACGGGACAAACTAAGCAAATTCTTGTACACATTTGGCCCCATGAAGTGGTCTTCCTCTGGAGAAACAAAGTCCGATTCCCTGTTGAAAAGCTCAGGGCCAGGCATGGTCCTTCACAGACACTCTACCCTTACCCTTCTTGACCTGCCAGCAGTCTGCAGGCTTTGAGCCCCTCCACGTCCAGCACTGCACTGGCATCTCACAGACCTGCTTGTTGATCTTCCTAGCAACTCCCCAAGATGTGTGTTACTGTACCCATTTTACGGATCAGGCAACTGAGGTTTGGGAAGAGAAGAGGCTGGTCTAGGGTGGTAGAGCCAGGGCTTAAGCGGAGCCACTGTGACCTGCCTCAGCAATGTTATTTGTAGGACACTTTGCTGTGGTTCATTATAACTGGGCCCATGAGCAACTGTGCCAGGTCTCCATCATTGAACTGTCTCACCTCAATTACCGGGGCCTGGCAGGTGGTACCAGTTTCAACGTGGGTTTGTTGAAGAGTATCAGTGGATTCTAGGGAAAGCTCAAACCCAGCAGATGGTCCTGCTGAAAGGGCCGGCATCAGGTTCCTCCTGGACATTGGGGGTGGACAAGTTGGGTTGGGGCAGACTTCTGATGCGAACCAGCTTGGCGTTCCTTTGTGGGATGCTGGGAGTACCCCAGTTCAGGCGGCCCGGGGAGTGCCTTTCTTGCCAAAGGTCCGGCAGGATATTGTTCTCTGGGCCCTCCATAGACACAGGGCTGCCTCTTTGTTTCTATAAACAATGATAGGGTAAGACAGGGAAGTTTTGTTCTTGTTAAGGGGGAAATTACTCCCCATCAGCCTGTGTTTCTGCACAAAAGAAATCTATTCCTAGTGCTTGTATGGCTCTCCGGAAAACATCCACCTTTTACAAGTAAAGAGCTTGAATGAAAGGAAATAATTATTCCAAGTTCCTTCTTTCTCTGGCCCCCCACCTCACTGCACCACCTCCCTGGCACCTCCCCCATTCCCACCCAGACACCAGCATCAGGAGCCCAAGCAGGCTGGTTCTGAGCTCCTTGGCCTCTGAGGTAGCCAGTGGCTTCACTCCTTGTCCCCAGGACCACCTGGAACCCCAGTCCTGCCACTTTCCAGCTGTGTGTCCTTGGAGCTGGGTACGGGGCTGATAACAATGGTGCTCATCTGTGCTGGTGGCCGTCAGTCATTCCCGCCCACCTTCACGGTTCTTTCTGTGAGTATTTGCAGACCATCCTTACAATTATCTATATAATGTTTTTCTTTCAAACAACTCATCTTTTGACTTAGAATTTTAAAAGGAATTTGCCTGGAAAACCAGTATTGATTAATCATACATAAAGATAACTGGAAAAATTGGTTTTAAATCCAAGCTAGATAGTCTTTTACCTGCCTAAGACTCTGAGCCTGAAGCCTCCTTTCTCTTTGTTTTAAGGGAGATTAGTGAGTGTTAGAGGCGTGCTAACCAAATACTGGCACCACACTGAGACCTTCTACTTGATGATGAGAAACTTGAAGGAGAGTTGAAGAGAATAACGTTTTCACTGAGTATTCAGTATTATATAATTGTGGCCCTGAACCTCCTAAGACCGTATCATCATCTTTGGAGAATGCTGGGCTAACCCCCTACTTCCCAACTATGATTCATTATGGAAAAGCTGGTTTGTTATTGGTAGAGACAGCATGGCCTAGAGCAAAGAACCCAGATTAGGAGTCAGGCTCATTCCTGGATCTCTCTTCCTGGGGTCTGTGGCCTTGGGGGTGAGAGTAGCTTAGGGTCTGCCTAACCATCTAACCAACCCACAGTCTCTAGGGCAGCCCAGAGCATGGAATATGGGAGGCTTGGGCAAGTCCCCCGCTTCTGAGTGCCGGCCACATCCTCCATGGGGTTTGGGCTCCCAGCCACTGGCTCTGGCCCCGGCTTTTCATCTCTGATGAGATCACATGCCCCCCAGAACAGATCTCCATTCTGTTAACGAATCTGGTGAGCTCAGAGGCCACCTTTGCTTGAGTGAAGGGTCTAGCTGAGAGGCGGGCTGGGGTGGAAGGCAGCTGGGCCAGCTGGGCCGAGCACCTGGCTTTTCCAACTTCCTGACAAAGCGCTGAGATGCGAGGGCCTTGAGAAAGGGACTTCCTGGGGTTTTCTCAAGCAGCAGTAGTAAGGGATGGCGGCTGGGCCTCTTCCTCTTCCACTTTTGGGAGCAGCAGAGAGAGGAATTCAAAGGAAATAAAGCCACGTTTGTGCTCACTAGCTGTGCTGGCACAAGACAGAAGGGAGCTAGCATTTACTGAGCAACTGCTACAGGCCTGGAACTTGACGCTCCATGTTTTACGAAGTACCCCTAGCTGTCTGAAATGACGAGAAGTGGGCTCACCTAGGATGGGCCACGGCACCCAGGAGAATCTCAGGGGCCACCCATCCCAGGCCTTGCAAACAGTTTTAGCTACAGATTTCCAGTGTGTAAACAATAAAGAAGATCTGCTGTGGTTGACCAGGCTGGGGGCTGGACCCCCCCTGGTAACTCACCTTAGAAGAGCAGACTAGAATGTTCCTCATTAGGCTCTCCACAACCCTGTGCTAGATACGTGGAAAGAAGGCCTCAAAAGGAAGGCTCCCTGACTAGATTTTCCTCTTCCTACTGTAGCTGGCCTGCAGCAGGGCTGGAATTCCTCTGAGGTTCTTATCCTTTGGGCCAGTATGTGTCTAAATGCTGAGACATTTGTGATGTCTGAGCAAAGCAGAAAAGGGGGCTGGTGCCAGTCCTTCCACCATTGAAGCGCCGAGTCATTAACTTTCTCACACTCCTTATTTTTTTTTTAAAAGATGACCGGCAAGAGGATCTTAACCCTTGACTTGGTGTTGTCAGCACCACACTCTCCCAAGTGAGCCACAGGCCAGCCCTCTCTCACACTCCTTTACTGAGGGTGAGTTTTAATGGGTAGATGGGAGAAAGTAACATTAATTTAGCACCCACTGTATGCTACAAGCTTTACATCTTTATTTCATTCCATGTTTGTGACAGCCCTGTGCAATATACACAATTGTCCACATCTTACCCTAGGCAGTCAAAGTTCTTTAGCTAATAATAGTGAAACTGGGAGATTTGAAAACAGGGACTCTAACAGATATTTGTATGCTAATGTCCATAATGGGATTACTCAGAATCTCCAGAAAGGTAGAAACAACCCCAACGTCCATCAACATATATGAATAAATAGGCAAAATGTGGTGTATCCATACAATGGAATATTATTCAGCCATAAAAAGCAACAAAGTTCTGATACGTGCTACAACATGGATTAACCTCGAAAACATTACCCTGAGTGCAAGAAGCTAGACACAAAAGGCCACATTGTATGATTCCATTTATACGAGGCATCTAGGATAGGTGCATTCATAGAGACAGAGAGTAGAGTTAACCAGGGGATTGGAAGGAAGGGGGGAATGAGGAATTACTGCTTCCTGGGTACAGAGTTTCTGCTGGGGATGATGGAAAATACTGAAAAAAGATAGTAGCGATCGTTGACATGATGCATGTCATTAATACCACTGAATTGAACACTTAAAAATGGTTAAAACGGTGAACTTTATGTTATGTATATTTTACCACAGTAAAAGAAAAAGAAAGTAAAATAAAAAGAGTGTGAAGCTGGAGTATATCCCGTGTCTGTCCGACTGTGGAGCTGTGATCTTTCTCCTCACTGCACTGTCTTCTCAGAAGTTAACCAAACACTAAATTTCCCCTGCATCAGCCTCCCAGGGGCAGCAAGGATGACAGGACCGGCTGAAGGAGCAAGTCTGGGAGGCGAGGTGGGGCTGACGTCCGACGGATGGCTCCTGGCCCCGAACCTGGGCCTCGGCTTCCTCTTTGCACTGTGGTGTTAGCATTTTCTCATGTCACCGTCTCTCTGTGCAGTATTTTAAATGACTATGTAATTGTCCTTCAAATAGACCTACCGCTCCACCCCCAGCCTTTCCTGGAAAACAAATTGTCCTCGCCCACAGCCTGATTTCATTTCAGCTCCTCCTGATGTCCTTGAGGTGATGTGCCCAGCTGGGGCTCCTCACAGCAGGCTGGAGCAGGCCCATCTAGGTCCCTTTTCCTTTCTCGTGACCTTCAAGGTCAGAAAATTGGATGTCCCTTTGATGCTGGTGGAGCCGGCTCTGCCTCTGACTCCTGTTCCTCTGTGTGTGGATGGTATTTCCTGTCCAGAATTCCTCCCTTTGGAGTGGCTGGAGGCAGGGAAATTGGCCACAGGCCTCCTGCGGGCACTTGCGCTGCCCAGCTCTGTCTTAGGTAGGCAGTGATGCTGGTCCCTGTGGCCTGAGCTTGGCTGATATACTGTGTGGCCTGATGGGCCCCCTCTATCCGTGGGCCTTGGGCAGAGAAATGACATCACATGAGGGATCGGGGATTTGGGTTGAATTCCTGGATCTTAGGAGATTCCTGCCCCTCCTTCATTCCTCAGCCCTGTGGAATGAAATCTTCACTGGAGAAAAATCCAACACAATTTCAGATCGAAGCTGGTTTGGAAGCAGTGGAACGGGAGGGTGGTGGGTGTTCTGGAAGACGGATGTTGGCTAGCTGTTCCCTCACCACTTACACACAAAGAATGAGGGCCACCCCCGTCGTGAGCATGCTGCACCCAGCGCCTTGGGACCAGAACCCCACCGTGAGCTACCTACACATGGGTGCGTGGGCCCGGGCAGAGCTGGCCGGATGCAAACCACTCACCAGGAAAAGTCCCACTTCTGCTTGTGCGACTCCTGCGGTCTCACAAGCCTCGCGTGCACAGCCTGTGTACACAGCATCCTCACACTTAGGGCCACAGGTCATGACCAGGGATTATTGAATTGACAGAGCTCGGCTGGCCACTCACTCTGCATCCGGGCACATCGCATTTTGTTAATTATCGTCTTTTGCTTTTGACGTAAGGGGTGGAGGTCTAGGTCAGGGTCATGTGTATTTTCCTTTCGTCCTCATTAAAGTTGGCCGGCTCTCAGGGCCCCTGGTTAAATTCTGCCCGTGTTTAAAAATGTCTTTTCTCACTTCCTGACCCCTAAGAATCCTTCATCCTGATTTCTGCGAAGCCACTTGAACAGCAGAACAGCAGAGCTAATGTGGGTCAAGGTCTTTCAAGTCCAGTCTGCTTTCTCTTTCTTGAAGGGTGGCGTTCTTTCACACCTTGGAACCCAGGTGGCCGGGTCAGCAGGGCACTGTGAAGGGGCTGGACTGAACTCCCCCCACTCAGAGACAGGGCTTGCTCCCAGCATTTCCTGGCCTCATAGCCCCTCATTCAGTTGCTGATACCCATGAGCCTGCTGTGTGTTTGGGGTCCTCAAAGGCAATCCTGCCATCTTAAAGTTTCCAGAAAAGTGTCAGTTTTGCCAGAAGGAAAAAAATGAATTCTTTCAGAGCCTCGGTCCTCTTGGAAGACTTCCTGAGCACAAACACCAGGAGTCAAAGGTTGGAAGCGTCCTCCTCATTGCCTGGCCAGCCCCCCTTCTCCACCCTTTGGGCCTTGGTCAAGCCTGGCCTTGACCATGAGGCCACCTCTGGGAGCTCTCCCTCCTGGGTGCTGAGAGGCTGCCCTACATGCAGCTGCCCACAGTCCTTTCCAGCCTGGAACTCCTGCCATTGGCCAACTGATTTATTCATGATGTCCTTGGGGTGGAGCTGATGACCTGGGCACAGAATGGACACTCGGGGAATCTGTGTGGCTGACAGATTGAATTAGTTCGCACCCCAGCTGGAGGAGATTTCTGACTGGTCACAGCCGTGGCCCCACCTCCACTTCTGCTCGCAAAGACAACTGCCATCTTGAAGTCTCTTCCTGGCCTGTCAGGATAACCAGCTACCCCAGAGTCACCACCGAAGAGGTGCAAGAGATCACCACCCAAAGAGTTAAGATTGCGAGAGTGGTGGCTGTGTGTCTGCATCGTAATAGAACTGTGGGCCTTTCCTAGGACAATGGGTCACTTCCAAACACAGTGTCAGGGTGGTGTTCCAAACCTCCTCCTCCACCAACCACACGAAGCTCCAGAGAGCCCCCATGAGCCCCTCAGATGCTGGGTCTTCAAGCTCCTCATCAAGAAAAGATGAAGATGGCAGATCAGATGTCATCTTCCCACAGGCTTGGTGGCTGTCGGAGGCAGGAACTGGACTGCAGACAGCTCCTTTGAGACTGAGAGCCATATGTTGGAGACAAGGGAGGGTCCAGGTTTTGCGGGGGCTGAACCTTACATAACTTGGGGAATGTCCTCTTTAGGAAAAAGAACTGAACATCATGTACAAAAGTGAATATTGAGAATGAGAAAAATCACAGTGAATCCCTGGAGGCTTGGAGATGCAGGTCCTTTTCGTCTGTGATCTCAATGTCCCAGACATGCTTCTGTAGAAATGCTCCCCCCTGGAAACCTGGCTTCTGTTCCCCACCTAGAGCACCCTCTAGACTGCAAACAAAGAGCCCCAAAGCTTAAGCTTCCTCTGCTTCGTGGTCTGTCTGCTCCTGCGGTGAGTGTCACCTCCCTTAGAACTTCAAAGAGGCACCTGAGTTACCTGAGGGTGGAGCTTGTCATTTTTCCAGCTTCCAGCTTGTCATTTTACCTGTCCGGCTGTGTCCTTGCCCCACAGGGCTGCACCTGGCTTGGTGCTCATGTCTTGCAGCTCATCAGCTGGGCTGACCACGAGGACACTTGCTGAGGAGTCGGGGGTGTTTGAGTCGAGAGCTGCGGGTATTGACATCAGACCCGGCGTGGAGCAGCGTGAGCGTGGGGCTGCGCTGATTTATTTTCTCCCCAGTGACCCAGAAGACAGACCCTGCCTTCTTCCTTTGGTCTGTTTTTGGTCGGGGCTCATGGACTGTGCTCCTGCCTGGCCATGGGTGGAGAGAGGAACTCCTCCAGACGGACACGAGGGCGTGTGGCAGTGGCTTTTCCACATGGCGCTGAAGGTTTTGATTAAAAAGGTAGAAGAATGGCGCTTTTTCTTCCTGTCAGCCAGACCTTAAATCAGCCCTCAAGTGAGGAAACGCTCTCCGCGGCTGCCGGGCAGCAGACCTCTCCTGTCTTCTGGTTGTGATTGCACAGGCAGGTTTCATTTCAAGCCGGCATTTGGGGTCACCAGCAACGAGCCCCCGGTCACCCCACCACCTCCTGCTTCCTTCGCCCCAGTTCCCGCTCCCAGAGTCGGGCGAGCCGGGCTGAGTCAGCGCATGGAACTCGGAACCAGCCAGCTTCGGGGTGGGGGAGAAGAGCCAGGCAGACGCCTGCACAGCGCCCGGAGGCCCCTCCTAGTCACCTGGCCTAAACCCCTGACTTTACAGATGGCAAAGTAGTCTGGATTCTTGGCAGCAAGTGGCAGATACTTCCCAGTTGCTCAGACAAAGGGGGAATTTATTGGAAAGATGGGGGAGGGGTTCTCATATGGTCACATGAAACCATGAGAGGGACACGGCGGTACGTGGACCGGGGAACCCCTGCAACCAGGACACTTCTCCCAAGGGCAGCTCCAGGTTCTCCCCCAGCCAGCAGCCCCCAAGCCTTTCCAGCCCACAGTTTCCACCTGAGATGGACACTGACCCTCCACCC
>NW_007731325.1:57848-63431 GCF_000696425.1 Galeopterus variegatus | reverse complement strand
ACCAGCCAGCTTCGGGGTGGGGGAGAAGAGCCAGGCAGACGCCTGCACAGCGCCCGGAGGCCCCTCCTAGTCACCTGGCCTAAACCCCTGACTTTACAGATGGCAAAGTAGTCTGGATTCTTGGCAGCAAGTGGCAGATACTTCCCAGTTGCTCAGACAAAGGGGGAATTTATTGGAAAGATGGGGGAGGGGTTCTCATATGGTCACATGAAACCATGAGAGGGACACGGCGGTACGTGGACCGGGGAACCCCTGCAACCAGGACACTTCTCCCAAGGGCAGCTCCAGGTTCTCCCCCAGCCAGCAGCCCCCAAGCCTTTCCAGCCCACAGTTTCCACCTGAGATGGACACTGACCCTCCACCCGGTTCTAACTGAGAAAACTCCAAGGAAGAGCTCTTGTCACGACAGCGGGGGTTAGACCAGATGACCCCATGAAGGCACTTCTGATGGACTGACCCCTTGGTCCCCCCTCCCTTTCCCATGCTGTGAATGTACATGTATGTGCACGTACAAGCGTACACAATGTATTCAACAAAGGTATTGAGCACCTCCTGTGTTCCAGGAACATGATCTGTTCATTTCAGCAAAGTAGGGTGGAGAGGTTACAAATTCTGGAGCCAGACAAGCCTAGATGTGAATCTCGGGTCCGCCATTCCCTACCTAGTCTGTCGACAAGCATTTATGGGACACTCACTGCACACCAAGTGCTGGCTGGATTCTGATGAGACAGGAATAAAAAACATTTGGGTTCTTCGGAGAACTAAGACTCGCTTTCCACATCTGCGACCCTGGATCAATAAGCCCCACCTCACAGCACTGTTCCGGACAGCAAGAGAAAAGCCACATCGAGGGTCCCCCACACGCAGCCTCTGCTCAGGGCCAGTGGCTGTCAGGCCTGCCCCTCACTCAGGCATCTGCAGCTGCCTCCAGCCCCGGCTCCTGCTGGAGGCCTGATTCCCACCCCTGCCCCACCCATGGCCAGGCTTCCCATCGCTGATGCAGATCCCCTCGTGAAGGGTCAAGAGGTGTTTTGTGGATGCCCCTCCCCTGATCCCATCCTGGAGGAGAAATGGGGGTGGCCCCCCAAGAAACTGCTGCCTCCATCCTTGTATGGGCAGGACAAGGCAGCCCCCTCATCTAGAAGGAAGGGGACATCCTGGAACCTTTTTCTTTCAGAGAATCTTGCCACTCTCCTGCTCAGCTTTTCCTGAAAGTTGAATCTGTCCACACTGGGAAATTGCAAATAGTTTACATGGGAATGTCAGCTGCCCACATTTGAAAATATACACATCATTAAGCCCTAAGTGCTTGCGTCTGGAGATAGAGCGGACAGTCTCCTGGGCTGACCTTTTGTGCACTGACAGAACCACTGCTAATGAGCGCTGAGCTCCTTGGTGGGATGATTTCATATGTTGAAGGGAAGCATATGTTGGACATTAGCCTGTGTGTGTCTGTGTGTGTGGTACACACAACAGCACTAAGCAAACAGCACTTGTCAAAACATGCAGAGTCCACAGCACCTCCTCATCCAGCCCTGTGGGCCGCCAAGGACGGCTTGCTCTTCAAGGCCAAGGTCACACCCCCTGCATGCTATCTAGGAGGAACATGGCGTCCTTGGAGGACAAGCCTCAGGGACAAGGCTCTCTGTCCAGATCGCCTGGGCTTGAATCCTGTCTTTGCTCCCAGGCCCACTGTGTGACCTTGGGCAACTTCTTAGCCTATTTTTGTATCTGTAAAACGAGGATAATAATAAAACCTATCTTGAGAGGATTAAACAAGATAACCCCATGGAAAGCTCCCATGANGCAGCCCCCAAGCCTTTCCAGCCCACAGTTTCCACCTGAGATGGACACTGACCCTCCACCCTGTTCTAACTGAGAAAACTCCAAGGAAGAGCTCTTGTCACGACAGCGGGGGTTAGACCAGATGACCCCATGAAGGCACTTCTGATGGTCTGACCCCTTGGTCCCCCCTCCCTTTCCCATGCTGTGAATGTACATGCATGTGCGCGCACACGCGTACACAATGTATTCAACAAAGGTATTGAGCACCTCCTGTGTTCCAGGAACATGATCTGTTCATTTCAGCAAAGTAGAGTGGAGAGATTACAAATTTTGGAGCCAGACAAGCCTAGATGTGAATCTCCATTCCCTACCTAGTCTGTCAACAAGCATTTATGGGACACTCACTGCACACCAAGCGCTGGCTGGATTCTGATGAGACAGGAATAAAAAACATTTGGGTTCTTCAAGGCTGGTTTTCAGTGGGGCTGATGAAGCCAAAGCTATGTCCTGGCTGAGGAGACCTGGTTTTGAGCTCATACAGCCCAGATCCACTCCCCAACTCTGAGGTGCTGATCCTGGCTCTACTGTGGGCCAGCAGGGTGACTTGGAGGGGTCCCTTCTCTCAGTTTCTTCATCTATGCCACAAGCGGGTTGAATGGGCTAAGCTCTGAGGGGTCTTCCCTGGAGAGTTCTCTGTGGTCTCTCCCTCCTCCTGCCCCATCTCGGGTCCTGAATCTCTGAACAAATATAGAGCATTTGTTTCCAGAAGGCTCCGAGGGTGACACAGGGGTCAGAGGATTATTGATGGCCACTGAGGAGGTGTGGGGGGTGGTTCTGAGGGGGCTTTCATGGCCCTTCAGTCATGCTCCAGCCCTCGGTGCACCCAAGGACACCAACCACGTGTGGCTGATCCCATTTCCACTCTGACACCTTGGAACAGGAGATTCTGATGCAGGGAGATGCTTCGAGAACAAGAGTCTTGGACTCTTGTTTCTTCCTGAGGCAAGAAGTGGTGTCAGTCACTTGCTCCTGTCAGTCATTCTCCGTGCGGAGAGAGACAGCAGTGCCCGGGGAGAGCAGGTGCAGCCTTGGCCGGGTCGTCCTCAGGGCTGCCCAGGAGAGGGTCGACTCACGGGACAGCAGCACTCCCTGTGCGCCATTCTTGCTCATTTCCCCGATCTCAGGAGCCCGCCTCACTCTGCGCTGCACCTGCCCGTGCTGCCCGCTGTTCCGTGCTTTCTGCAGCCCCCAAGCTTGGCCCTGCAGTTCCCTCCAACTGTGGACCCTGCCTCGCCTCCAGGGTCCAGCTCCGGTCTTACCTCTCCACGGCTCCCTCCCAAATGGATCTCTCATTGCCTCCCCCTCGACTATTACTGCAAAGGCTGCGCTCCTCGGGCCTAAGGTTAATCACTGGGCAGTTATTCCAGGTGTGCCCATCTGGCCCCTGCCCCTTGAGGACCAGGAGGCTGCTGCACCTGTGGGCCTGTCCCCTGTGGGCTGCTCCAGAAGCTCAGTAGCACAGGGACACAATAGCGCCACCTGGTGGACGACTGCCTGGCTGGCCTTGGCCGTGTATGCAGAGCTGGGGTTGGCCGGCGATCAGCCTGCCCTTGGGCTTGGAACCCTCTCTCTGCAAAGTCCCCGAGGGTGGGTGTGGTGGGTGATCTGCACATGGTTCCTGTAAAGCACGCATGGGGGGAGGCATCAAGCCTACACCAGGCCATGCCTTCTTCTCCTGCTCCCTCCCTCCTCAGCCTGACTCAGTGCCTGAAATACCCTTGATTATTCGTGCTTCGGGTTAAGCACGGAAGGCTCCTGTGAAGCTGCAGTTATGACCTGGGAGGGATGAAGAGTTGAGTAAAATTGCCAAACCAACGGGTGCAGGTGGGGCGGGGGGTGTGTGTTAGCCTTCTCATTTATAATCTTCATAATGGAAAGCTCCCATGACATGGCGTATTACTGTAAGTAGGCGCTCAGGAAGAGGCAGCAATGACGATGGTGACCACAGCAGTCGTCACTGGAAGGTGGGGTTGGGTGGAAGGTCCTGCCTGCTCAGAGGATCATCTTGGATGCAGTTGTATTGAAAGTGGGTCCTTAGGACTGGTGGGATTTGGCCATGATGGGGAGGGAAGGACTCTTTTCAGGTGAATGAACAAATGGCCAGCGGCTGGAGAGCCAGAGCTTGTCCGGGAAACAGCCAGTATGGGGCCAGAGCATTGGGGAGAGGAGGCCAGAGAGGAGAGCAGGTCAGGCAGGACATTAGGGACCAGATCTAAGAAGGCACTGGACATGGGCCTGTGGGCAGTGGGGACCATCGATGCTGTTTGGTGCAGAAGAACTCCCTTAGGGGCCATTGTGTCAAATGCAAGAGCAAGTGGTGGCAGCGACCTGTGTGGGGCCCACTGAATGGTCCAAGCAAGAGAAGGGAATTCTCAAACCAGGGCAGTGAGGTGAGGATGGAGAGGCGGCGGTGGGCAGCAGAGGTACCAAGGCTCCGACTGCTGTGTGTCCCCATTTGTAAAATGGGTATAGGCTGGTTTTCAGTGGGGCTGATGAAGCCAAAGCTATGTCCTGGCTGAGGAGACCTGGTTTTGAGCTCATACAGCCCAGATCCACTCCCCAACTCTGAGGTGCTGATCCTGGCTCTACTGTGGGCCAGCAGGGTGACTTGGAGGGGTCCCTTCTCTCAGTTTCTTCATCTATGCCACAAGCGGGNGCTCCCTCCCTCCTCAGCCTGACTCAGTGCCTGAAATACCCTTGATTATTCGTGCTTCGGGTTAAGCACGGAAGGCTCCTGTGAAGCTGCAGTTATGACCTGGGAGGGATGAAGAGTTGAGTAAAATTGCCAAACCAACGGGTGCAGGTGGGGCGGGGGGTGTGTGTTAGCCTTCTCATTTATAATCTTCATAAACCAGCAAGTCACCCCAAATCAAGCACACATTCATTCTAAATCTATTGCTATGCAAACGCAGCTTCAGGACAAGCCCCTAACTCTTCTGTCCACCAGACCACTCCTCTGTCTCCTCTTTAGAAACTCCAAGGGTCCAGTGCATTGAATCGTTACTGGTTATCAATACTGTCCCTGAATATGGCAGAGGTTTCCCTTCTGATGGAGCAGAAGATGAGCAAGGTCTGGCTAGGTCACATGTTGAAGTTTAGGGTCACGCAGTGGAGGGCACATAGGATAAGGACAAAAGGGAGGAGAGGGGCTCAGAGAGGAGTGAAGGTGCAAGTCCTGCGGGGCCCACCTCATCCATTTTCAGAGTCCTCTCCTACTTATGTCCAAAGCAGCAGGAAGGGCTTTTCTCAGTGCACAGCAGTGACCAAGAAAACACCCCATGCAGGATCTACCTCTCGCTGCAGACTTCGGGAGCTGCCTGCATCCCCAGAACCAGTGGTGTAGCATCAGGAACAGCAGAGAGTGAGTCTAGGCCACAGGAAAGAGGCGGTAAGAAGGAGCAAGTAGTCAGGGTCCCCGAGGAGTCGCAGGCCAACACCGCAGGCCGCATCTGTTCTACCTGCTGGAAGTGCCAGCAGCCTTGGCCCCACCCAAGTGCAGCCCCAACTTCTTCTGCTATAGGAGATGGATTCAAGGTCAATTTTTCATCCTAAAGAGGAAGGTGGAGCAGGTTCTTTTCCCTCCGGGTGAAGGGGGCTTTTGTCCAGAGGCACAGACTCACCAAGAATAGGCAAAGTGTCCCTATGCTGTAATGCCACCTCCCTTCCTCCACAGCTTCAGTGGGAAGGCAGAGGGGAGGCTCCGTAGCCAAAGAGAAGAACAAGGTGGAGATTCTCAGC